>NC_091466.1:73516791-73816791 GCF_027789765.1 Dendropsophus ebraccatus | reverse complement strand
CACGGTTTAAAAGGGGTCAAATCAACTGGTGCCAGAAATTTGTAATTTACTTCTATAAAAAAAATCTCAAGTATTCCAGTACTTATCAGCTGCTGAATGTCTTGCAGGAAGTGGTGCATTGTCTCCAGTCTGACAAAGTGCTCTCTGCTGCCACCTCTGTCCATGTCAGGAACTGTCCAGAGCAGGAGAGGTTTTCTATAGGAATTTGCTGCTGCTCTGGACAGTTCCTGACATGCACAGAGGTGGCAGCAGAGAAACCTGTCTCAGACTGGAAAGAATACGCCAGTTCTTGCAGGCCATACAGCAGCTGATAAGTACTGGAAGCATGAAGATTTTTTAATAGAAGTAAAGTACAAATCTCTGGCACCAGTTGATTTGAAAGCTTTTTTCTTGCATCAAATTTGTTGTACTCCAAAAAGATTCTGTAGCTTACTAAGAATACTAAGAGAACAATAAGAATAGTAGGTGAATTTTGTGTATACATATAGATTTATATTTACTAGCGACTTCTGCAAATCCTCTTCACATTATTTTCTGACATGCTGCAGTTTTGTATACCCCCTGCCATTGTGTACACAGAGTAAAGTCACACACCTCCTCCATCTCTGTCCCCTCTGAACAGTAATGACGGCATTGTTCCTGCTCTCCATTAGTAACCCCCATGTCTCTGGCTGCAATGACCGCATTGTCTTCAGCGTCCCTGCAATATTTACAGCACTGCTTAAGGAGGTTTCCTTCCCCCCATGTTATTAAAGGTCACTACCCTGGCTGTGACCATGCTCCTGCAATGTGTCCTCTACAGACACGAAGCTTCATGTAAGCAGCCTAGATTTACTTGCTTCATAAAGCTAATAAGATTCAGCACAAGCAAAGCAAAACAAAAACACTCATATACGATTTTATATGGTCCAAACTTCTGGTACAATAACTGTGATCACAAGATCCACAAATCCCTTAAAGTGAGTCACCAATGCAGCCAAGTGGTAGGGAACACTAAACGCTATGCTGAGCTGTACTAGGGTTGGAGATGAGCGAGCATGCTTGTCCGAGCTTGGTACTCGTTCGAGTATTCGGGTACTCTGTGGTACTCGTTACTCGGACGAGCATCTCGCGATACTCGAGACAATGGCATCTTCCTCTTCCTGCATGCTTGGCGGCTTTTTCTCAGCCAATCATCATGCAGGAGAGTCTTTGGGAGCGCGTAGCATCACGTGGGAACCCTACAAGTCGTTAGCGATTGGCTGGCCAGATCAGATGACCCTGCCATATAAGTATCAGGTTCCGCGGTGCTCACCTCACATGCATGCTGGAAGAGATTAGGAGAGAGCTGCTGTTTTTCAGGGAATTAGTGTGCGGTTAGTCAGGAATCCGACACAAAGATCCCAACAGTCCATCTAAGGGCTTAACATTTTTAAAACTTATATATATTTTTTTGCTACTCTTGGCTGCTACCTTGGACTTGTAGTGCAGCTGTCAGTAATCAATTTGTCCTGTTGCGGACATTACCTTGGCTGGCTGGGATCTGTAGTTAAGCTATACCTATCCTCACTGTGCGACTAGCCAGCCCCAGATGCATCCATACATGCTGCCCCTGCTGTTTCCTGTCCATTTCCGAGTTGTTTTTCTGAGGTTTACAGGTTTTCATGCAACCTTCCCTGGGCCGAGCTTGGGTCCCCTGGAAAAATGCTTGAGTTTCCCATTGACTTCAATGGAGTTCGTTACTCAAAACGAGCACCCAAGCATCGGGAAATATTTGTCTCGAGCACCCAAGCATTTTAGTACTTGCTCATCACTAGTTAGAGTCCAATTACACGGGACGATGAAGGCCCGATCAATATTGTATTGATAATCGTTTAGCAAGGGCTACACGGACATTGGTAGCCAGTGCAGCCCTTGTCCCAATAGTAAATACTTCACCTGTATATATTATATGTATATATTTTATAATAAATAAATAATTTATATATATATATATATATATATATATATATATATATAGATATAGATATACTGTATATATATATATATATATATATATATATATATATATAAACACACACACACACACACACACACACATATATACAGTGGTACCTTGGTTTAAAAGTAACTTGGTTTAAGAGCGTTTTGTTTAAGAGCTCACAGTTTTTCAAAATTGTGACTTGGTATAAGAGCATTGCTTTGGTTTAAGAGCTCCCTGTACTGGGTGGGAGGCAGAGTGGGGGAGGGACATGGTCTGCACAGCGGGGTCTACAGCCCTGTACTCTGACCCAGGAAGTCTCCCTCACCTTCCAAATCATGGCAGATCCACTTCAGGCTGGGGCTTGCATCAGAGGACAGGACTGTGGAGGTAATCTCTCCATAGCTGTAACCCCTCTCTCCCCGGACAGAGAGTGCTGCATGTATGTGCCCACATCTGTCCTGCTCATTCCTTCATGCTCCCTGCAGTCTCTGTCAGTCCTTGTGTTTCCTATCCTCTCCATTACTGTACAATAACTTATAATATCACATATTTCTGAATGTTTGTTTAATTTTTTTCACGTTATTCAGAATAATAAATCATTATTTTTGGGGTGTGGAACCAATTGTCTGCATTTCTATGATTTCTTATGGAAAAATTTGCTTTGGTTTAAGAGTGATTTGGATTACAAGCGCGGCCCCGGAACTAATTATGCTCCTAATCCAAGGCACCACTGTATACACATAATATATTATATATACAATATATACATTAGACAGATGTGTAAAGATACCTATATGCATTATGGGAGATTCAACCCCATAATCCCCATATTATATAGACAGTAAAAGGTTTCTGTAAAGGTTTCTGTAAAGTAATGCACTGCACCCATACACAGTGAGAACGATCAATATTCAGATCAGGACAATGAATATGCTAATGCCTCCAGAAGAGAGTCCACCTCTGGGGTCTAGAAGGAAAAGGATTTCACTGGCGACACATGCGTCACTTGTTCTGCCGATATAAAGAAAGTCATTGTGCGCTTCATATTAGCGGAGTGATAACGTAGGCGTCTGGAGCACAATCACACCATTATATGCGTGACGCGAGATGCTAGAGATTGTGAGATGACAAGGAATAGAGCAAATAAGGTCCATTAACACCTAAAATTAACAGGAAATATTCAGCAACACTGGTTAGGGAGTAGCTGAGAAAGTCTGACAGCAGGGAGGCCTGAACGTGGTGAATAAGTGGGATATAATCTCCCCAGGATGTATACCCCAACGACTATGACTTTATTGAAGTGATAATTTGCGCAATCAAACGATTAACTATTTTGAAGTTTTTTATAACAATCAGTGTTTAGATGGAACAATAAAACGTTTGAAAAAAATCGTTATTACAATCGCTTAAACCCATCTCACACACAGGGTGAATCGGTGAAAGACTGTTTAGACAAAGCGATTTGCAAATTTTCTGCGAACGACCAACAACGGTTTTAGGACATGTTGAAAGGTCACGAACGATTTATTACTCGTCGCTTGATCGTACGCAGTGTTCACACGCTTGATCGTACGCAGTGTTCACACAAGCCGATTATTGCTCAAATGCGATCGTTATTGTGAAAATTTGAATGATAATCGCTCTGTGTAAAGGGACCATAAGGCCCTGATACACACAGAGATAATCTGCCCAATTAGGCCGTTTCGGCAGATTATCGCTCCATGTAATAAAAACAACAATCAGCCCAAAAAAAAAAAAAAATCAGCTGAGGGTTGTTTTACAACATGTTTAAAAATTCTTGGCCGCCGACTGCGCATCGTTATGTGTTATAACAATGTGTGGCCGATGGCTGATGAGTGTGGCTGTGTGGCCGATGGCTGATGTGTTAAAAAAAAAAAATTATATTATAATAATAATGAACTTTATACATACCTTTCCATGCTACAGTGTCCTTGTAGCTTCTGTCCGCTCCCTGCAGCCACCGCTGAAACTTCAGACAGTTTCTGCAGTAACAGGCTGCTTAGCCAATCACTGGCCACTGCACTTTCCCCTCCCGACCAGTGATTGGCTGATCGGTATGTCACTTCATAGCTCTGAAGTTCCAGTGGAGGCTGTGGGAGCGGCCAGAAGCAAGACCACCAGGGAGCGTGGTCAGGTATTGTATGTATAACGTTTATTATTTTACTTATTTTAAACATCTCTAACGAATATGTATATGTATATATATATATATATATATATATATATATATATATATATATATATACATATACATACATACATACATACATACATACACACACACACACACACACCACACACCCATACATATACACACACACAGCCTTTGCTGCACAATTATGAAGCCAAGTAATAAACTCTGTAAGCAAATGTCAATCTAGCAGATCGGCACTTGCTTATATCAGTGATCAGGCCTTGTGATGACGCCTTTATTTGTACTTTCAAACTTTCAGCCCAATGTCAAATTGCCATGGCCTAGGGTGTGTGTGCCCAAGGCCTGCACCGCCTCTCCTCCCTCCTCATAATTAGGAATGCCCCAGGCAGGATTTCTTCTATTCATCACCTGTCTGAACACTGCACACGTGCCTTGACGATCCATCCTATGTGCAGTGCTCAGACAGGTGATGATTAGGAGAAATCCTGCCTGGGGCATTCCTAATGGTGAAGAGAGGGCAGGAGAGGCAGTGCAGGCCTAGGACAAAGACACTCCAGGTCAAGCCAATTTGACACAGGGCTGCAAATTTAAAATTAGTTTTTTAGGACAATAACTGCATCACCTGAAAAGAACCAGGACAGATCTTGGATTAAAAGCAGCTATCTGATGGTACAAGCGGTTTGCGAGGAAGGGGGGGGGGGGCAGATTGTGGGTACAGAGTCGCTTTAAAGTTTCCAAAGCTGCAGAGGATGAATTCAACTTCAAAGCTTTAAGAAATAAATAAAAGGAAATCTGGCTGTAGAGAAACACACAAACAACAACTATGACTATTGAAGAAGCCAAGAAAGTGATGTTATCCCTGTGAAATTTAGGCCATTTGAAGAGCTATTGTGCAGAGCAGCTGTGCCATTGGCAGAGATGGAGGGGTGAGAGTCAGTGCATGCCTCCCCTTTTCTTAAACAAAAACCACATTTTAAAGCAAAGCAGGTCCCTTTCTTAACATAGGAATAATACATTCATGTGCTTGGCAAACAGCAAACAGTCAAAAAAAACTATGTAATAATGCATCTTCAATCCAAATCTGTGTTGATTCAAACTCCTTTTCTCCATTTCATACCTAACATGTTTGTATATCACTTAATTTTTCAAAAATGACTCCTTACCGCAGAACAGTCTAAAAGTGGTGTCTCACTTATCTGTAATCTGCCTATTGATGGAAGAAATCTCTTTCTCCATCTAGTTAATAGTGAGCCCAGGACAAAACAAATGAAGTGAGAGAGGACTTAGCTAGTACTATATAGGGAGAGAAACATTGGTCTGTGTGCCCAAAATTGGTGAGCCTGTCTGCATCTTCCAAAGGATCCTTACAGTCCCTGAAAGGTAAATCAAAGCTTCTGGTTGTTCAGTGCTTGGTGTAACCACTTCCTTGTTGTGAAGCAGCTGTCTAATATATTCTCACCTTGCAAAGCCAGTGCATCAGTCACCCAATCTCTATCGACATGCTATCTAATAGTAATATACATCCCCAGCATAGAGGCCAGTCTGTTCAGTGCAAGGAATTTTCACCAGCACTATGCCATGCATTAAAGGGATTATCCAGCGCTACAAAAACATGGCCACTTTTCCCCCTACTGTTGTCTCCAGTTCAGGTGCAGTTTGCAATTAAGCTCCATTTACTTCAATGGAACGGAGTTTCAAAACCCCACCCAAACTGGAGACACCATTAGGGGGAAAGTGGCCATGTTTTTGTAGCGCTGGATAACCCCTTTAAGTTATTTGCTATTACTGACCAGCTTTGTAAAGGAAAGTAAGTTTCTGTGTGAGTTCTACTGGCGAACAACACAGAATAAAATGTCAAGGAAGAAAGGACAGTCAAGGGAATGCAATAAGATATGTATACATGGTTGCGTCAATGGATACTTAGTTGTATAAAGTTATTAAAGCTACAATTTCAAGCCTATTGTGCACTATGTGTCCAACCATAACCTTAGTGTAAACAATGGTTACACGTCTTCCCCATTCTGTTCTCATGTACCAAACTAAACACTGAGCAATCCAGTACCAGGCAGTGCTTCAATGGGACAGTTAAGACAAGAGCGGAGTAGGAGGAGAGGCGGCATGCCTCGGCTTGCCTTGTCCCGTACACAGCCAAATCACTCTCGCAGTAATCTCTACTGCAATTCTACAAAACTTATTTTATCAGACCGCAAACAAGAGAGCCTCAGTAACAGCGAAGGGTTGGCATAAGGAGTGCGATGTAGACATCTTATTTCCAGCCAACGGACTGAGAATGAAAACTCGAGTCGCCAATAAAAGCTAATAATGTCCCTCTTTATTATACAGTGCATTGCCCAGAACGGATTGATAATCATAAGGCAGGGATTGTTAGCGATGTCCATGCAGCCTATGCTCTGATCAGCTGTAGCTTCAGCTATTACACAGAGAGATGTGCGGCCAGCGGCTGATTTTTTTTTAGCATGTTGAAAGACAAGGATCAGCCAATTAGCAAACGTCTGCTCGGTCCTTGGCTGATTGTTGCCTTTATTACACGGCGTGATATCGGCCTGATTCGGCAGATAATCGCTCTGTGTAATACGGCCTTTAGTAAAGAGCATATCTCCTGCAGCATGTAGTGAGACTGGAAGAGCAACACTCCAGACCCTGCCATGTCTCCAAGACTTGTCAAAAGTTTCAGCGACACTTTAAAGGGGATCTGTCAGCAGGTTAGACGAATCTGTTCCCACTCGCTGTTCCCATACTGTTAGCAGTGCAATCCTCAGTCCGGAGCACTGCCCGTCCCCATAGTGCTGATCCAGCCTGCTCGCCCCACTGATTATCATTAAATCAGCACTGTTGGGCCGGCAGTGCTCCTAAAAGTGCTCTGGACCGAGGGTTAAACTGCTAATAGCACGGGAACAGAGCCAGGGAGGAAGTTAAGAGACATACCGCCCTCTTTGGCACACCGTGTGCAATAGGGGGCTATCAGCAGGTTAGATTTATTTAACCTGCTGATAGTTTCCCTTTAAAGGGAATCTGTCACTAGGTTTATGCCGCCTTAAATGAGGGCAGCATACACTAGTGATAGAAATGCTGAACAGATGGAAGTATTACTTACATCACTCTGTTCAGCCGTTCTCCTAATATGCAGGAGAATAGGAATCTTACCACACCCCTCCCCCTCCCTGCAGCTGCTGATTGACAGTTGACTGCGTATACACAGCATGGATAGATAACTGCCAATCAGCAGATGGTGGGTGGAGTTTTCTGCTTCTCATGAATACCTAGGACTACTGAGCTCATGCACATAATGGAGAAGACTACTTATTGTCCATGTTATTCAGGAGATCATCTCTGGATCAGCTGCAGAGAACAATGTAAGTGATACATCATTCTGTTCAGCTTCTCTGTCACTAGTTTATGCCACCCTGAGATAGGACACCATAGACCTACTGACAGTGTCTCTTGAAGCTTTTCATAAAACTTAACAATCACTTACCACTTCCTGAGATGCATATTTGGGATCGTCTGGATCAAGTGACCAATAGCAGTAGTCAAAGCCGAACTCAAGCAGCCGTTCTCTGGTGTCGCCACTACTTTCCGGCTTATAGTCCAACTGAGAAAAGAAATACATATAATGAGAACAACAACTTACTTCACTTAATTTATATTTATGCAGCTTAATTTTATTTTGTGTGTAATTGGCTTAAGCTTTGTTCACTGCTCCTGTGACGTGTATTACAGTGCAGTCTATGGGGCTCCCATCCCCTGCTCACTTCAGAAGAAGACAGCGTACCTACAGGATTTTATTTTATTTTTTAACATATCCTATCGCAGTAGGCACGCTTTGAATATATAAAATAAAAAATACAACTCACATTATTTTTAATACAATATGGATAATGTTACCACATGGAAAACCTTTGGATACGTTTAGAGTAAAGATGGAAGATCTGACAGTGGAAACTTGATTGGTAAATCTTTGTCCATATGAGCAGCTTTAGACAACCACATACATTTTTACCCAAAATGACCTGATATTACACCCCGGCAGGTCGTCTAGTTAGAAAACGTCTTCTAAAAATACATAAGAATGAGGAGACTTTGCAAAGGTGTTAAAATTCCCTAATTTATGTAGGAAATGTGTATAGTAGAGCGGCAGCCTCACCAATACTCGCAGGGTGCCGCCTGCAGACCCTAATCTTATCCAGATGTTTCCATTACATAACTTCTCTGTTCTCTTTATTACCATGATATGAGAAAAACAGACGTGTGCGCTTAGCGTTAAAGCTATACCATGGACTCTCGTGAAACCCGATGAACACCCTAACCTTAACGTCTACCGAGACATCGAAGTAAAAGGCTTTTGCTGCTGGAGCTACACTAACATCCCGCCAGGATTTGATGTTATACTTCCATATCACTAACATTGTTATACGGAACATTTTCTACAAACCCTTTCACAACATCAACATTGTGCGCGTGAAGAGTTACTAATCACCTGTATAATGTGGTTATCAGCCAGTGAGCAGGTGCTTTGTATACATTGTTACTCCAGAAACCATGCGCCTCCTCTCCTTATACAACTACCTCCGAGTGGTTACACTTCATACATTTGTTGTCGTCTCCTTACTATTTAATTTGCTCTTTTATCAAGGACTAATTATAGGATTTACCTAAACACCAACTACTCCCATGTAATGATATGTCATTAGTACGATTCCCTTTTGTCTTTTTTTGTTATGTAAGGCCCTGTTTACATACATTAGCTTTTTGTGTTTTTTTAAGGTGCATTTGTATTATTAAAAAAAAAAAAAAAGAAAATGGGGAAGAAAGAGGGAAGAAAATGCATCATACAGATCCATTAGGACTCCTATAAAACCCATTACGGTCCCTTTTGAATGAACATCTAAGTTGAATTGTGAAGACAGAAAGTCGATCTGCTCATAAATCAGTTTAAAGGGGTCATCAGGGCTTTGCTGGGGGGGACGGGGCTTAATTAACAAAAAAAAAAAAAAAAGAAAGGCATACTCGCCTACCTCTGAATCCTCTGGAGCTTCTGGGGTGACGTCATTCGGTCGCTCGCTTTATTCCTTTCCCTCCAACTTTTGAGGTGGACTGATCTCAGCAGTGGCCATTCAGCCCATTAATTGAATGCCCAAGAGGACAGTTCCTGCTGAGAGAAGTCTGTCTCAAGTGTAGGTAAGAGAGTAACATTGGGGACTGGATGACAGAATACCAGGAGCTGAAGGGGATCAAGATAGGCGAGTATACCTTTAATTTTTATAAATATTTTTTTATATATGCCCAGACACACTCAATAGCTGTCAGCTCAATAGTCCAACACCTCTCTTTTCCAGGCACTCCGCATGTGTCCCCAAAAGGGGGAGGGGGTGGGATAGGCCACATCCAGACAACTCTGGCAGAGGGACATCTCTTACAGAAAAATAGGATCAGACAGATGAACACCATCCAACATGCCCAACCAATCTCTCCCCTTAACGTCATCTGTTGAGGGAGCCAGGAGGACCCCATATACTTTAGAGAGTCAACCCAATGTGCTCAACGTGACTTTTGTGGAAAGTGTATAGGCACATTTGTATGTTGGCTCAGGCAGAAAGGCTGAAGGATTTTTCTTGTGATCTTTCCTCTTATTGACGCACACTGTCAGCAGCACATTCCCGCTACACAGGAGGATGTGATGCTGACAGATTGTGATTTTAATATCCACCACTGGGACCATCATCTATGAGGAAATCCGTAGTCCTGTTGGCTGATTCTCAGCATCTACTTTTACTACTTCTCAGACAGGAATGGTATATCCTGTGGCAACAATAAGTGTCATTTTTAATTCACATGAATCACTAAACTTCTTTAGAGAGTTGAATACTTTTTTTTTTAAGTCATAGTAACTTCAAGTAATGTGCAGAAATAAAAATTATATACACACACACAAATAATTTCTGCAAGTCTCTGATAGATGCTAGAGATGCAGACATGTAGTCTGGTGCTGTACGCTCACATTGCCATTCTGGAATTAAGTGAGGGATCCCATTAAAACCTTCCTATGCAATTTGAAAAAACTCCCATCCAACCTGCACCCAAAGGTCTGACAACTTCCCATTGGAAGTCCACTGCACCTCTGATCTTCAGGCTAGAATAAGTGATATCAGACACCTGGAATATCTTATTGTGTCTATCTAGAACCATACTGATAGCTTCCACATTATGTGTGTGGAACACCTACCTATCTACGTTTGATTACTTTGGGCGCTTCCTCTCTCTGCTTCTCCCCTTCCACGTCCTTGTCTTTTTGTTATCTACGGCCTCATGTGCCTTCAACTGTAAAGACATTGATCGCCTTGTTCTTCTCTCAGCTTGTAGACACCATCTTTGATACAGTCATGTGCTTGGCCGTTTTATCCTTAGAACAATCTAGAAGATTGCTGATTTCTCTGTTCATTCTGTTCTACTCTGAACTGTTACTTTTACAAATATACTTGACCATCTTTATCTTTTGGGAGATGCTTAAAGAGAGTATACCATTAGGGAAGGCAATTTTTTTTTTTTTACACTACATGTCGGCTCGGTGACATTTTGTTCTTGTGTGACCCAGCGCCCCCAGGGTGACAATATCAGGACCACCGCGGCCAGTGATTGGCTGAGCGGCCCGTCAGCTGAGAAAGGCCGCTCTGAAGCTGGAGCGTGCGGACCCGGGGAGAAGCCTTCATTGGCCCGTGTAATACTACCCTTTGTCTTAGAAGTAGTGGAGGCCACATCAGGATACCAGGGGAGCATGGGGAGGTAAGTATAACATGTTTATTATGTTTACCGACAGGCCAGAAATATATTTAAAAAAAATTACACCCCTTTAAGAGAACATAAGCTAAAACTGACTTTGATTTTTTTAAAAGGTTCTTTTTATTAATGTATTTTGCAAACTGACTCATAGTCTTTGTAAATGTCTCAGTTGTTTTGTACTGATTATAATATGGGGGGAAAATGGCACAAATAAAACTGAGTTCTGTAAGACTCAAGATTGTGGATCTTGAGAAAATAATGACTTCTGCTCAGGTTTCATGGCAAGGTGAAGTCAGAAGCCAGAAATTCAGCATGCCAGCTAGAGAGGCCGCTGACCCCTTCGCTACCTCAACAATGGAAGATCAGATTTACGGAGGTGACAGGTTACACATTCCAGGGCTACAGCTCACAGGTACAGTCTAAGTTCTTGTAGCTTCTAAGACCAGCAATTATTTATATACAGTTCACACATTACATTGTTACTTACACGTATCCCCCACAATCTCTACATACCGCAAGGCTGTCAGAGAATCTTATATTGGCCAGATATTTGTCTAGACGTTAGCTGACATACATTTAGAAAATAACAGCACTTGTGTTGTGGGGATGCACCGGGCTGTGTGTGGACTGGCTGGGGTCACTTTTTGAATATTTGGCTGTTTGTTGGCAGTGTGTGCAATGGGGAATTTGTATTTTTCTGATAAAAAAAAGAAAGAAAATAACGCCACTTTTTTTTTCCCCATCAAACCTTTTATATAAAAACCCATCATGAAAGGTTGCATCACATGCTGTACGATATACCATACTGCAAAACATGGACTGTCTACAGCAGGGGTGTACAGACTGTCTACAGCAGGGGTGTACAGACTGTCTACAGCAGGGGTGTACAGACTGTCTACAGCAGGGGTGTCAAACTTGACCCTCCAGCTGTTGCAAAACTACAATTCCCATCATGCCTGGACAGCCAGAGCTGTAGTTTTGGAACAGCCAGAGGGCCAAGAGTTCGATATCTGTGGTCTACATGGTCTAAAGTCAATGATCTTTGGACCCAAACCTATAAAAAAAAAAAAAATTAAAACTGAACTTAATGATTAGATGGAAAATTCTCAGGTCATCAGGGTTTGCCTAAATTTGTTGAGTCCATTGCCGCTTGAGGTCCTACCACCATCAAAGGGTACTATTACACGGAACGATAATCGGCCGAATCAGCCCTATGCGGCCGATTATCATTCTGTGTAATAAAGACAACGATCAGCCAATGATCGTTGTCATAGGTTCTGACCAATAATAGTCGGGCACCGACCACGTATCGCTATGTGTAATAGCGGTGCGCGTCCGACGCTGACGATATGGAAAGAGGAATACATACCTATCCAGGTTGAAGGGCTCCTCTTCCTCTGTGCTTCTCCCTGAGTCCCGCGCGCTCCGGCTTTACAGCGGCCTGTCTCAGCTGACAGGCCGCTCGGCCAATCACAGACCGGGACCGCAGCGGCCAGTGATTGACTGAGCGGCCTGTCAGATGAGACAAGCCAGTGTGAATTTGTAGCACGCGGGACCCGGGGAGAAGCACAGAGGAAGAGGAGCCCTTCAACCTGGATAGGTATGTATATAGTTTAAACAAAGGCTGCAAGAAAATCAGTAATGATGTCCCTGCAGCCCTTGTTAAACGATTATCGGGCCGTGGAATAGGCCCAGTAAACGAGCGCCGATCTAACAGATCGGTGCTTGTTTACAGGTATTATTGGGCCCCCATCCGCCCAGGTAATACCACCCTAAGGCATATGAAGGACATTACCAATGGCTAAATCCATGTGAGTGTTTCTAACGTTCTACTCATCCAGATAGTTACGCAGATAGTGTTGTTTGTAATGAGAACAGCAGAGTATGTCAAAAATGCTGACTATAAATATTTTCACTGGTAGATACCTCCTGGAGAGACCGTCTCCCTTCCACCCAAACAATGGGTAGTGAAGAAGAAAGTAAATAGATTCAGGGATTTAGCCTAAACGCAGAAAGCGCCAAAATCTTGCACCATTGAATAATATAGCTTTTATGTCTACTGGTGTCAGAAAGTTATATAGATTTATTATTTACTTCTATTTAAAAATCTCTGCTCTTCTAGTACTTATCAGCTGCTGTATGTCCTGCAGGAAGTGGTGTATTATTCCCAGTCTGACACAGTGCTCTCTGTTGCCACCTCTGTCCATGTCAGGAACTGTCCAGAAGCAAATCCCCATAGAAAACCTCTCCTGCTCTGGACAGTTCCTGACATGGACAGAGGTGGCAGCAGAGAGCACTGTGTCAGACTGGAGAGAATATACCACTTCCTGCAGGACATACAACAGCTGATAAGTACTGGAAAAGAAAACCCTTTCCTGACAAATATAGGGAAGGGAAGAAGATGGATTTTGTTTTAAAGGGGTAGGGATATTTAATGCTAATATTTGGGATTTTGTAGCATTTATTTTAAATCCTGAAATGGCGCCAAATTTTTCTAATAAGGAGTGTACTTGTGGTAATGATGACTGTACTGTTAAGAATTGAAAATCTTTAATAAAATATCTTTAAAAAAAAAAAAAAAAAAAAAGAAGAAGAAAACCTCTCCTGTTATGTACAGTTCCTGACATGGACTGAGGTGACATGAGTTTTAGACTGAAAACAATACACCACATCCTGCAGGACATACAGCAGCTGGAAGTATTGGAAGACTGGAGATTTTTTCTTTTTATATATAGAAGTAGTTTACAGATCTGTAATTATCTGACACCAGTTAAATTGAAAACTACTCCCAGTTTCCAAGGACTGTATCCAGCTTTTCCAGGCACCCGATATCGACTGGCGAGCTAACAAAGCGATTCGATATTCCTGTAAATTCACACATCTCTGGTGAGGACTCACATGTGTTTAGAATAAAATAATTGAATCTTGTGGGAAACTAACGTCTTCCAGACTGCGGTGGGGTGATGGCTAACCCCAGCTGCGAGGCTGAATTAAAGAGAATAAAGAATTATGAAGCACGCAAAGAATCATTTATAAAGATCAGGTATCATGCAGAGCCTGTATAATAACATTATATAATAATACAAAGATCCAATAAAAAGCAATGGTTAAATACACTTATATTGGGGAAACGGCAATACCTTTATGTTTCTAATCCGCGCTATCTTCTCATCCACATTCACTATGATCCTTGCTTCTTCTGCCTTCTCTCTGAAGAACAAATCAAGTTAAAACTTTTAGAAGAATACAATAACAAAGTGTACATTGAAAAAGACCTTTCAAACCGCTGATGTATTACACCAAAGCAAATTGTCCCATAAGGAATAATTGAAATGCAGACAATTGGTTCCACACCCCCAAAAAACAATTTTTTATTCTGAACAACATGTAGAACAGATGAAACAAACAATGCGAAACAGCAGAATATGTGATATATGTTACTGTACAGTATAGCAATCAGCATGTGGAGTATAATGTATAGTAACTGTATAACCCTGATAACACAGCAGCTGGATATGTGATATATAAGTTACTGTACAGTATAGCAGCATGTGGTGTATAATGTTTAGTAACTGTATAACCCTGATAACACAGCAGCTGGATATGTGATATATAAGTTACTGTACAGTATAGCAGCATGTGGTATATAATGTATAGTAACTGTATAACCCTGATAACACAGCAGCTGGATATGTGATATATAAGTTACTGTACAGTATAGCAGCATGTGGTATATAATGTATAGTAACTGCATAACCCTGATACCACAGCAGCTGGATATGTGATATATAAGTTACTGTACAATATAGCAGCATGTGGTGTATAATGTATAGTAACTGTATAACCCTGATAACAGAGCAGCAGTTTGTAGATACAGGATGGAGCTGCAGATCCCCATAATGCAGTAGTGTAGTACAACAGGCTAGAATAGAGAAGCAGGGCTGCTGTCAGAGGTCTGTGTGGTCACATGACAGCAATGGGGAAGGGCTGTGTGTTCAGCATGGACCAATCAGGAAGTAAGAGTCACAGAGCTGTTCAAGAGGACAGAGAAAGAAACTTTCCTATAAAACAGTGTGTATAGCTGAGTGTCAGTGTGGGCAAATGATAGCAGCAGTGTGTATAGCTGAGTGTAACTGCAGGCACATTATAGCAAGAATGAAGAGGATGAGAAACACAAGGGCTGACAGAGACTGCAGGGAGCATGAAGGAATGAGCAGGACATATGTGGGCAAATAAATTCAGCAATCTCTGTCCAGGAGCTATGAAGAGATTACCTCCACAGTCCTGTCCCCTGATGCAAGCCCCAGCCTGAAGTGGATCTGCTATGATTTGGAAGGTGAGGGAGACTTCCTGGGTCAGAGTACAGTGCTGTAGGCCCTGCTATGCAGACCATGCCCCTCCCCCACTCCATCTCCTATCTAGAACAGGGAGCTCTTAAACCAAAGCAATGCTCTCAAACCAAAACACAGTTTTGAAAAACTGTGAGCTCTTCTTACAAAACGCTCTCAATCCAAGTTACCCCTGTATATAAATAAAAGAACTCCAGTAATATATATAAAGGAACTCCAGTTATATAAATAAAAGAACTCCAGTAATGTATAAAAAAAATACGGTCACATAACGGGGAAAACAGTCGCGTACATTACACATTGTTGCTGGAAAGCATGAATGAGGGAGACCTTAAAGCGACTCTGTACCCACAATCTGTCCCCCCAAACCACTTCTACCTTCGGATAACTGCTTTTAATCCAAGATCTGTCCTGGGGTCCGTTCGGCAGGGGATGCAGTTATTGTAAAAAAAAAAAAAAACTTTTAATCCTGCAGCGCTGTGTCTAACGGCCGGGGCTTACATTTGTATATGCATTAGGCTGGCACCACCTCTTCGTCCTTCCCCCCCACCCTCCTCATCATTAGGAATGATCCAGGAACATTTCCTGCTGTTTGAGCTTTGCACAGGTGTATTAACGATCCAGCCCATGTTCATTATACACACAGGTGGGGAATAGGAAGCAATCTGCCTGGAGCATTCCTAATAATATGGAGGGTGGGGAGGAAGGACGGAGAGGTGGTGCCAGCCTAATACAAATGTAAGCCCCGGCCGTTAGACACAGCGCTGCAGGATTAAAAGTTGTTTTTATGACAATAACTGTATCCCCTACCGAACGGACCCCAGGACAGATCTTGGATTAAAAGCAGCTATACAAAGGTACAAGTGATTTTGGGGGGGGGGGGGGCAGATTGTGGGTACAGAGTCGCTTTAAGCGCCTTGGTTTTCCGGCACGAGATGGCACATCCTCTCCAAGTCACATTTGGTGTTTGTCAGGAAGATGGGCCTCAACAACTATTTTAAATTTTGCTTCATTTTATTAATATTATCAGCAATACTTCATTGTCCTCACATTTACTCCAACAAACGTAATGCTAGGGCCACACCACGACACATTCTGCACCAGCAAACTGCATTTGGGTCATGCAACTGAAATATTTGTACCACTTTCAGTTGTGCAGTCAAAGACAATTCGCATGTTTTAGTCGCACGCAACTTGTAATCAAAAGTGGCAAAAAGTAATCAAAAGTCGTGAGCAATTCTGCAAACTATCATGTCACAGTCACACTATTTCAAAATATGACTATTATCTAACATGTCGCAGTGTGACAATGTGAACTTTGTTTTGTGCAGCCAAAATTGCACGCAGGTGTGAATTGTAGGTAAGAATTTACACCAGTTTGGACTTGGTGTGGATTTCAGAAAGGGCACACTGATAGTTCACATGCATCCAGATCCACATAGGGCTATGTGCACACTTAGTATGAGACCAGCCGGGTCACGGAACGGCCGGTCTCAGAAAAGATCATCCCAACCATCAGAACTCCCCACTGCACACTATGGAGCGTGCGGCCAGAGCCGCTTGCTCCACTGTGTGCACTGACAGGGCTTTCTGCGGCCACTATTCAATGAATAGCAGCCGCAGAAAACTGAAATGTCAGTTTCTCGCGGCACCGCTAGGAATCGTATATATTCGTATTAATCACAGCCGTTGTTGCAATCGGCAACAACGCCCCCTAGTTTTAAGAAAATGTAGGTAGTGTGAACATAGCCTAAAGTGTTAAAGCGAAATGGCAATCTTAATGTATAGCCTTCTCTATATGTGCGTATTGTAAATTACGCTTAGTTTCTCTTCTACAGCCTCTTTGCTTTCACTTGTATTGTTGTGTCCCGTAATGTCAGAGGAGCAGCTTAACTGAAATTACAGATGATTGAACCTCAAGCACGCTCGTGTTCGTCGAAACCAGAGCGTTCGGCATTTGATTACCAGTGGAAGAAGTTCGGTGCAGACCTAGGGAGTCCTGGAAAACATAAATATAGCCTATCATTGTATCCATGATTTTTAGGACTCCCTAGGGCTGCATCCAACTTCTTGCATTGCCTCCAGCCCTTATCTCTCCTCTCCTGAACGGTACTCTAAGGGTACTATTACACCAAGCAATTTTTTGACGACTAACGATTAACGATCTCAACCGACCGCTATGGCAAATGCCCTGAAATCGTTCGCCAAATTACACGGAACGATGATCGTTCTTGCGTATGTTTTGTCGTCACTATAGCGTATGTTTCAGCTATGACTTATGACACCGAACTATGTGCGAATGACTTGCGAACGATCAAACGATAAAAATAGGTCTGAATTCTATCAAACGACCAACGATTTCTCGTTGGTCGTTTAATTGTCTGCCATTACACGAAACTATTATTGTTTAAATCCAAATGATCTACCGATTTTTCAAACGATAATCATCCCGTGAAATACGACCCTAAGCCCATATATGGCCAGATCAAAGTTCCTTCAATAACAATTTTAAAAAATTCAATGTCTCCCAGGGTTACATTTTCTCGTTGGCACAGCCGCTGGGTTTTGTCCAGCTCTCTAGTATTCTTTGCTATTTTTACTTGCTTAGAACTTGAGTATTTTTAGCCGATAGGCTCATACAGAAAGTCTGGTTTTGGTTGGAAAGTATAACAGTTTCTAACCACAATATGGACATTTCTTATATTAGCTTCTTTCCTGAGCCAAATTGACAATACAGTTCCAATCCATAACCTGTGTAATTATTGTATAGCAATAGAAAGAATAATATTACATGGCCGACTAAAAAGAAGGCTAAAATAATAATAAAAGTTCCATTTATATAATTAGAGGGATTACTTATCAACCTTTGGGATCTGAGCCCAGAAATCCTCCAAGATGAAACAGTCCCGCAATCAATGGAAGAGCATTCTGAGGAAGTGAAGAGATTGTTAGGGACATGCTTACATCAGCTGTCTCAGAAGGGAGGGGGAGACAGAGAGAAAAGCTCACACACAGACTTTTGTGTCTTCAGCAGAAAGCAGCAGCTGAGAACTGGGGGAAGGAGACTGAATAGATAAAAATTAAATGAACTGTTAGTCTCACCATGGGCAGCAATATATGAAAAGTAATGTTTAAGTGGAAAATCCCTTTAGGGTGCGTTCACACCTACAGGATCTGCAGCAGATTTAATGCTCTGTTCAGTTATTTAAATGAAATCTGCTGCAGAAAATCAGCTGCAGATCCTGTAGGTGTGAACGTACCATTAAGGTGTGTTCACATGTACAGTATCTGCAACAGATTGATATCAATGTAACTAAGCACGACATCAAATCTGCTGCAGATCCTGTACGTGTGAACACACCCTTAAAGGAACTGTTACTATCTGGGCTCAATAAATGTTTTCAGCCCTAACACAGCCTGGTTCTCTCAGATTGTGCTATCACTGAAACTTTTCAAACTACTTCAACATGTGAGGAAATGTTAGTCTTCAGACAGAGCTAATATCTATTACAGTCTATGTGAAGAGAAATAGTACGGGCACATCTGTCCATGTCGCTCACCAACATCTGCCCACTCGCTTCACCCTAAATCCCTAAAGACAAGGAAAAACAAACACGCCATCATGTGAACAGAAGCTAGACGTACAATACATATGTATAAATAATAAAAGCCAATGGTGATAACCGGTGACCATTAAGTGGTTAATAGCATTCGCCACACGTGCTGTAATTTATTGTGTAAATTTCCTGTCATTTGTTCCAATAGAATCTTTGAGATCATATAACTAATTCCAGAGCAAATAATTATAAGCAGCTGACGAATGTGCGAGGCCAGAATTCCTGGGAATCTCTATCCCGGCGGATCTGGCACACAGATAATAGACACAGTGTTGACAATGAACTCTGCAGCTAACCTTCCCCGGTGGTGCTGCTACTCACATCACCGCCATTACTGCTCTCTCCCAAATAAAGCACTTTCTTTCTTGACTCACAATGTGCGCTGGTCAAAAAAAATTCTTTACTATTTCACTGGTGTCATCCAATGTATTCCCGCGCTTTCAATGTAACATTCCGGTATCAACATTTCTAGCCATTATAACTGTTGAATATAACATGTTTATAATTTTTCCCTTCTGCGGGCTCCATGTCTAATTTTTAGTGCTCTCTGATTGGTTGTCCCTTAGAAGAGAAGGTCCTGATCCCCTAATAATACATCCATCAGCATTGAAGACATTATACAGCAATGCAGGGCAGTGTAAGCTGTGACTATGTTTTTATGTGTTGCTCTCTGCAGCTTCCTTCTCCTCCTCCTCCCTCCTACCTTTTCCATAGACTTCTGTGTGCTGTCCCGCCTCAGTCAGTGATTGGCTGAGTGGGCTGTCACTGCTGACACAAGGTAAAAATAAGAGCTTTATTGTGTTGTACAGAAGGGCAGCAATATAGGTTTTTCATCGCCAAGTGCCTATTTAAAGTGCCACTGTCGTTTCATTTAATTTTTTTGCGCAGAAATCAATAGTACAGGCAATTTTTAGAAACGTTGTAATTGGGTTTATTAGGCAAATAGACCATTATCTGCATTCACAGACTTTCCCCAGGTCCCCCCCCCTCCTCTCTCTCATTCACTGCTCATTATCAGGAAATCTCGGCTCTTACATCAGTCCGCCTTGTGTAATCTATGGAGAGGGGAGGGGGGGAGGAGAAAGATTAGTCACCAGCAAAGAACAAAGGATTACACTACGGGAGCTGTTTGAAAGCCGGTATTCAGAGGTTAGAGAGGTCAGTGCTGACTTCAGAGGAGATAGCCCAGTGATATGGCTGTAAATTAACTCTTTGTTGTCCTGTTTTGATGCCTCATCTCCCTCCACCCCTCCCCTCTCCATAGAGAACCATGAAGACAGGGGGGAGGAGCTTGAAACTGCTTTTTAATGATGAAAATGCATTTAATAAATTACAAAGTTTCTAAAAATCGCCTGTAATATTGATTTCTGCAAAAAAATAAATAAATAAATTAAATTTAAATGACAGTGACCCCTTAAGATAAGAGTGGGAAGAGAAGTATTTTTTTTCCTACTTTTGTTAGTTTTGGGAGGACATAACCTTTAATAAAACAATATAAAACTATGACCACCCTGGTGGAATAGAGCCAAAACGATAGAGACCTAATACATCATCTGCTGAGAATCGATTACCTTTCTGATCTCTGCGTTCATTTATAAAAACATACCGCCTTATAAAGTATTAGAAAGAAGGAAACAGGGAATCCAAACATCAAAACAAACGCTTCAGATTATATGGAAATAATAGAAACAAAGAAAGCTTGGCGAGCTGTCAGTGGCAGCGGGGCTAAGTCAGGACTGAGATACTCTGTTATTTCTCTTGGCCCTCGGCCAGACAAACATCTGGTTGTACAGCTTGAGAACACTGGTATTTCCGCACAAGTAACGGTCGTAGAGCCTCCACTTCTGCAGTTCTTCTAGAGATTTCACTGCACGGCCGGGAGACAATGGTGACTTATGATTCTGCATTTTATGAACTCCCTTCATACTGGGAAACTCCGAAGAAAAGTCTCCTGACTTCTGCCCTAAAGACCTACTTAAAATTAAAAAAAAAAAAAAAAAAAAACTACAAGTAAAAAAAAATAATTTTATATCTCTATCTCTCTCTCTATATTATATATTATATTATATATAAATATATGAGGTGTTCAGAGGTGGTCTCAGAATGCACGTCGATGAGACTCTCTCAGGAGGGGAGCAGCTCAGCTGTACACTCTCACCACTTATGGTGCGTTTACACAGGCAGATTTATCTGACAGATTTTTGAAGCCAAAGCCAGAAACAGACCCTAAACTGGGAACGAGTCATAAAGGAAAGACTGAGATTTCTTCTCTTTTCAAATCCATTCCTGGTTTTGGCTTTCAAAATCTGTCAGATAAATCTGCCTGTGTAAACGCACCATTACTCTAGTGATTGATTGGGGTCTGAGCATTCACATACTGACTAGTCGAGACATGACTCTAGGAGGAGAACTACATGGTTGTGGTGCAGCTTAAAGTGTCACTGTCATTTAAATTATTTTTTTTTGCAGAAATGAATAGTACAGGCGATTTTAAGAAACTTTGTAATTGGGTTTATTAGCCGAAAAAATGCATTTTTATCATGAGAAAGTAGTTTGAAGCTCTCCCCCTGTTTTAGTTGTGCTCTATGGAGAGGGGAGGGGTGGAGGGAGATGAGGCACCAAAATAGCACAACAAAGAGTAAATTTACAGCTACATCACCAGCTATCTCCTATGAAGTCAGCACTGACCTCTCAATACCGGCTTTCACACATCATTAAAAATCTCTTAATTTAATAGGATCCTAAGGACTGACAGCCAAATCCGCTGCAAGGGAATCAGCCTAACAAGCTCAACCACGAACAGATAGACTCCTCTGGCAGCGGCTTACCTCCCCAAGACTGAGCAACTGAAACACCAACATGCCCAATCTTTCTCTATCCTCTCATGTACAATACATGGTTGGCTGGTCTTGCAGGAATTGCTGGGTTTGACACAGGTAACGTGGATCGGTCAGGTCTCCTATGTTCCTGTAGTATATGACACAGGATAGATGATGAGCTCACATATATTTACTTTTGCCCATATTAAAGGCTTAGCCAAATGAGAACCAGACACCTTTGAACCCAAGACTTCTGAAAGCTTTATTTGTGTAGGTGATAGGAGTCATCAATAAGTTATTCTCTGTTTATAAGAAAGGGTATAGGTCACACAAGCAGATTGTATCTCTATATTTTACATTTAGTTAAAAGGGTATTCCATCGAAAAGTTTTTTTTTTCTTTTAAATTAGCTGGTGTTAAAAGTTATACAGATTTTGAATTTAATTCTAATAAAAAATCTCCAGTCTTCCCATACTTATCAGCTGCTGTGCGTCCTGTAGGAAGTGTTGTATTCTTTCCAGTCTGAGACAATGCTTTCTGTTGCCACCTCTGTACATGTCAGGAACTGTCCAGAGCAGCAGCAAATCCCCATAGAAAACCTCTCCTGCTCCAGACAGTTCCTGACATGGACAGAGGTGGCAGCAGGGAGCACTGTGTCAGACTGGAGAGAAAACACCACTTCCTGCAGGACATAAAGCAGCTGATAAGTATTGGAAGACTGGAGATTTTTAAACAGAAGTAAATTACTAATCTATATACCTTTCTGACACCAGTTGATTTGCAAGGGAAAACAAAGTTGTTGGAGTTCCCCTTTAAAGAGAGTTCAGAAAAAAATGTAATGATGCATATTAGTTATAACTATAAAGATGCTACCCTGTAAAACAGGGAGCCCTCCAGCCGTTGCAAAACTACAACTCCCATCATGCCTGGACAGCCAAAGCTTAAGTAGTTTTCCAAGGGCAGAAGGTTTCCCATGCCTTTCCTTGAACATGTTATTAAACTTATTATACAGATTGCAACATGGAAAAGCCTAACAGAATCCTTTGCTACAATAACTATGTCAGAAGCCGCTCAATACAAAAGCAATGGCTGCAACATGACGGCATGCAAACACAGAAAGGACAGCTGAAACATACAAGTCACTGAACAATCACAATCACTACGGTCACTTTGATATTAATACAGGAGCCAAAGCAAAGCTTTCAATCATGTAACATAGGGGAGAGGAAACAGGAATAACCAGTACGGGAGCTGGTAAAGTGATCCATGTAACACAGGGGTAGTGTCTGCCAGGGCAAAGAGGGCAATTGCCTGCCATGTATACTTACCCGAATCTGTCTCACGGGCACAGCCTATTAAAGGGGTTATCCAGTGCTACAAAAACATGGCCACTTTCTGCCAGAGACAGCACCGCTCTCATCTCTAGTTCAGGTGCGGTTTGCTCCATTCACTTTAATGGAACTAAGTTACAAAACCTGCACCCAAACTGGAGACAAGAGAGGTGCTTCCTCTGCAAAAAAAAGTGGCCATGTTTTTGTAGCACTCCAGAACCCCTTTTATAGCATTAGAAAGACATGGCTGCTTTTTTCTAGAAACAGCAAAACCCGTGTCCTCAGTTTGGGTGTGGGGCATTTGCCACTTAGTTCCATTTAAGTAAATAAAGCTGAATTGTAATATCACACACAACCTGAGGATGTGGGTGGCGCTGTTTATGCAACAAAATAGCTGTGCTTTTCTAATCATGGAAAACCCCTTGAGGGTATGTTCACAATGAGGAATAGGTGAGGATTTACTGAGGAATAGGCAGGGCCGCTTTAACCATAGGGCAAATAGTGCCTGTGCAACTAGCCCTCTGGTTAAAAGGCCCCCCGAGCAGGCCGGCCGTTGCAATGTGCACCGGCCTATAGTCTGTCGGGGGGGGGGGGGGCATCAACATGAGTAAGTAATTACCCATCCGGATGGCGCCCCCTGCAGGACCCCCCACCCGCAGGTGCGCTCTGCAATGTAACTATGAGCACTCGCAAGAGGCACTCAGTTACCTGCAGCAGCACTGACAGAGCAGAAGCCATCGCCTCCCTCTCTGTCAGCGACTCTTGTGGCCGCAGGCAGTTGCCTGTGGTCACAAGAGGCCGCACTCTCCTTGTGGTGCCGTCACCAGAACTGCAAGGAGAGCACGGCCTCTTGTGACCGCAGGCAAAGTACTGCCTGCTGCCACAAGAGTGAGTGGAAGAGGAGACACCCGGACCAAGGTGAGTATAGGTCTTTGTTTTTTGTTTTTTTTGTGTTATATGCTATATAGGAGGGGGAGCACAGGGGGTCTATATAATCAGGGGAGCACAGGGGGGCTGTATACAAGTCTGGGAGCATACAGGAGGGCTATATACAAGTGGGGGAGTGCAAAGAGGGCTATATACTACTGGGGGAGCACACAGGGGGGCTACATACCATTGGGTGAGCACACAGTGGCTATACACTACTGGGGAGTGCAAAGAGGGGCTATATACTACTGGGGGAGCGCACAGGGGTGTATATACTACTGGGGGCGCACACGGGGGGGCTATATCATACTGAGGGAGCACACGGGGGGGGGGGGGCTATATACTACTGAGGGCAGCACAATGGGGTCTATATACTACTGGGGCAGCACGGTGGGGTCTATTTACTACTGGCGGCAGCACATAGTGGTCTATAGTACTGGGGGCAGCACACTTGGGGCAACTACTGTATGTGTTGGAGCCTAAAATGTTTCTCTGCCAGATTCAGGAGAGAGGATTCACAACCGGGGGAAGACTTCAAGGTAGCCCACGCTGGATGGAGTGAAAGAAAAGGTGAAAGACTCTGATCAGAGACGCCCCCTGTGAGTAAACGGATGTAACTGCGCTGTTATAGGGTCTGTAGTGATAGTGGTCATGGTGTGGTGGTATTATGTAATGGTTTCATTGGTGACATCTTTATAAGGTAACTACCGTATGTATTGGGGCTCTTAATACAGTGTGGAGGCACTTTCAGGGGGGGGCACTATTGAGGGCTGTGCACCCACCAATGTATTAAAACAGCCCTGGGAATAGGCGAGGAATTGAAGAGGAATGGGATTTCCATTCTAATGTACACAATGCAGAATTTCCAAGATGAATTTTCTGCTGCAGATCCGCTTTCTCCCTGAAGAATTGACATGTCAATTGTTTGGGCTGATTCCGCTAGAGGAATCCTATAGAAGTCGATAGGGCTTGAATTCCGCTTGCATTCAGCTTGAATTCTGCCAGAGCCAGAAAGGCCTCATTCACACTGAGCAAGAACGTCGGAATCCTGCCGTGCTCAGTGTCTCACTGTGAGTGAATGAGAGGGCGCCCGCGCACCCTCTTCTTCCCCACTCCGCTCAAGGAAATTACATGTCATTTCCTAGAGCGGCGGCAGTGGAGAGCTCCGCCGCGGAATTCAGAAATTCTAGCAGATCGCTGCTCGTTTACAGATATTATCAGGCCCGTGTAATACCACCCTAAGGGCCTGTTCACACTGAGCAAATGTGGCGGAATCCCGCCTGCCTCAGTGTCCCACAGTATCTCTATGGGAGGGCTCACGCACCTCCGAGTGCGTCACTCTCTTCTCAAAAAATGGACATGTCAATAATTTGCATGGAGAGCAGCAGGAGCGGAGGCGCGTGAGCCCTCCCATAGAGATACTGTGGGACACTGAGGCAGGCGGGATTTGCTCAGTGTGAACACACCTTAATATTAGAATTGTGAAGTCTGTATTATAGGTACAGACTTCACAATTCAGGCTGATGAACTAAATCGTCAGCTATCAGGCCGGGTCACTAGGTCCTCAATGGGCCAGGACTTAAGGACACAAATGTGTTCAGATCACACTATGTCCAGGAAGAGTTATTGAAGCTCGACCTCAGAGCTGCCCTGGTCTCATTCCCTGATGTAGCATAATGACAATACATACATACAGAAACCCAAACCAGCTTGCAGGTCATTCCAAGCCTGGCACCGTATACCAGCGGACCCATTCCCGTAGCTAATCTTCAGCGTTATACCATCATTTTCTTATGACACAAGTTTAAACTTGCACAGGTATTAAAATTCCACAAGATAACCAACAATGAGGGTTACAGGGAACCTGCTGCTTTCTGACTGTAGTCAATGGGCTGACAGGTGACTGTGTGATAGATAGCGTATGCCTAGCTATATACATCCCGACTGCTGTCATAACAACACTATATACAACATGAGGGACGGACACCAGGTGAAACCAGTTCCTTAGTACACCGACCAGTACACGGATGTCAGATAGAGAAGCGTCCGATCTGTAGGTGCAAATATAAGGGCACATTGCCCCATATCGTGTCCGATGCAGGTCTGATGCCGTTATAAGTCAATGTACCTAAATAACTGAACGCAGCGTCCAATCCGCAGCGAACACGGCCTGTGTAAGCGAACGCGTACACTGTATTGTGTGAAGCTTAGAGCCATTAAAGGGGTCCCGTGAAGACAACCCCAGTTGCAGACCCACTTTTCCCATAAATACTCAGGCATAAGGCCTTGTTTTATTATCGTGATATACAGGGTTAAAGAGGCACTCCGAAGGGAAAAAAGTGTCAGAAAGTTATACAGATTTGTAAATTATTTCTTTTTAAAAAATCTCCAGTCTTCCAGTACTTATCAGCTGCTTTATGTCCTGCAGGAAGTGGTGTATTCTTTCCAGTCTGATACAGTGCTCTCCGCTGCCACCTCTGTCCATGTCAGGAGCTGTCCAGAGCAGGAGAGGTTTTCTATGGGCATTTGCTGCTGCTCTAGACAGTTCCTGACATGGACAGGACAGAGGTGGCAGCAGAGAGCACTGTGTCAGACTGGAAAGAATACACCCACTTCCTGCAGGACATGCATCAGCTGATAAGTACTGGAAATATGCAGATTTTTATAAAGGTGTTATCCAGTACTACAAAAACATGGCCACTTTCTTCCACAGATAGGGCCGATTAGAGCCGGATAGGGCCGATTCGTCAGATTATCATTTCGTGTAATAGAGCCCTAAGTTATTATGGTAGATAAACCCACATACATCACACAGCTCAATTTTTTTCGATGGCTGCAGCATGTTATAGAACTGATAGAATATGTACCAACAAGCATGACATCCGGTATAGAGCTTCTATAACATGTGTTAGGATCAGAGGGCCTACACAGACATCAGCACATGGATAGCAGGCCCTGCACACACTGTATGTTACAAGCTTAAGTGCACATACTACACAGTTCCGTCTGCTTTCAGATACGTCCCTGTAATCTATCTGCTGTGAATGGGCAGTTCAGCAAATAAAAAGCCAGAAAATGCCAGAGATTTGTAATTTACTTCTATTAAAAAATCTCACATTGTCCAGTACTTATCAGCTGCTGCATGTCCTGCAGGAAGTGGTGTATTCTGTCACAGTGCTCTCTGCTGCCACCTCTGTCCATGTCAGGAACTGTTTCTGACATGGACAGAGGTGGCAGCAGAGAACACTGTGTCAGATTGGAGAGAATACACCACTTCCTGCAGGACATACAGCATCTTATAAGTACTGGAAGACTGAAGATTTTTTAATAGAAGTGAATTACAATTTTTTTTTCTGAACTACCCCTTAACATTAGAGGGCATACAGATATACCAGCTCTTCTGGAGATGCATTGTGTAGGCAGCTCAGTGGTGTCATAACACGGCACACTATTCTACACCACGTGAGCCAATGACTTCTTCACATTCCACAAATTGTGAAAGTAAATTCAAGAAACCTGAACTATGTGACATCTAGAGGTGAGCAACATACAATTATACTAGAGAGCAACGTACAATAATTATACTAGAGAGCAACATACAATTATACTAGAGAGCAACATACAATAATTATACTAGAGAGCAACATACAATTATACTAGAGAGCAACATACAATAATTATACTAGAGAGCAACATACAATTATACTAGAGAGCAACATACAATTATACTAGAGAGCAACATACAATAATTATACTAGAGAGCAACATATAATAATTATACTAGAGAGCAACATACAATTATACTAGAGAGCAACATACAATAATTATACTAGAGAGCAACATACAATAATTATACTAGAGAGCAACATACAATAACTATACTAGAGAGCAACATACAATTATACTAGAGAGCAACATACAATTATACTAGAGAGCAACATACAATAATTATACTAGAGAGCAACATACAATAATTATACTAGAGAGCAACATACAATAACTATACTAGAGAGCAACGTACAATTATATTACTAATTACATTACATACAATAATTATACTATAGAGCAACATATAATACTAGAGAGCAACACATAATTATTATACTAGAGAGCAACATACAAATATATAACTAGACAGCAACATATAGTTATTATACTAGAGAGCAATATAAATTGCACTTGTCTAGCATTGTGTTAATATCCTACTGGTTTCTTATGTAAGCAACAGTGCTCCTATAATAGACAGTCCCTTCCCTACAAATCTGTCAGCAGACTATAGGATGCTGCTATCAGCCTCTATCACTGCCTGCTGACATGACCTGTGAATATTAGAGCTCTGTGTAGAGGTGAATTACAGCTGAACAAACTAAGAAGATGTCACTACAGAGCAGGAATGGGGAAGCTGCAGCCCTCGGCTGTCCAGGCATGATGGGAGTTGTAGTTTTGCAGCAGGTGGAGGGCCCCATGCCTGCTCTATAGACCAAACCTAGTCAATAGTTCAGGCTATAGAAGTCAACGAGGTACGCCATGGCACATGTTGGAATTTGTTATTCTTTGTTATACCAGTGACATACTGTAAATATGTCATACTAATGGGGACTAACACCAACATAAAACACTCGTTTTTAAACATAGAGGCCTAGATTTACAAATACAGTCTAACAGGGTATGTGCACACTACGGATTGGTGACGGATAACCCATCGCACATTCCGCAGCTCGTCCAGAGCAGGAGAGGTTTTCTATGGGAATTTGCTGCTGCTCTGGAAAGTTCCTGACATGGACAGAGGTGGCAGCAGAGAGCACTGTGTCAGACTGGAAAGAATACACCACTTCCTGCAGGACATCCAGCAGCTGATAAGTACTGGAAGACTGGAGATTTTTAAATGCAAGTGATTTACAAATCTATATAAATTTCTGGTAACAGCTGATTTTAAGATAATAATCTTTTGCTGGAGTACCCCTTTAAGATGTCCATACACCTTTAGGCTGCGTTCACACTACGTATATTTCAGTCAGTATGTATATTTCAGTCAGTATTGCAACCAAAACCAGGAGTGGATTAAAAACACAGAAAGGATCTGTTCACACAATGTTGAAATTGAGTGGATGGCCGCCATTTAATGGCAAATATTTGCTGTTATTTTAAAACAACGGACGTTATATTGAAATAATGGCCGTTATTTACTGTTATATGGCGGCCATCCACTCAATTTCACCATTGTGTGAACAGATCCTTTCTGTGTTTTCAATCCACTCCTGGTTTTGGTTGCAATATGAGGACCACAATACTGACTGAAATATACGTAGTGTGAACGCAGCCTTATACATCTCATCCAGAAGATAGTCCCCGTCCTCCCCATATACATGAACCATAGCAGAGCTCTATGCAGTCGCTCCTTCTCACTGACTACAGTAAATCTGTATCATGCCGGGCAGCTTCCCCTTTGTTCTACTGAAATACAGAGAATTTACTGAAAGTGTAAGAAGTGAGGAGGGAGCAGACATCCCCATCATCACATCATGGTCTCTACATAGTACTTTCCTACACAATCGTCTTGCACAGTCCTCTCCGGATTGTAAGGGGGGGCGCGGTCACATGGTCTCTACAGTCCCGGCCGCTCGCCTCTCTGTGCAATTTAAAACCCAGACAAGGGAACTGGGAATGCAACAGGAAATGGATTTTAAGGAAGTATTGCCTCATTCTCCGACTCTCCAAACACTGGAGATGTTATGTAGTAGAATAGCCAGACCGGATCCCACTCTGCATGTAAGATTGTACAGTGTCATGGCTGAGGATTTACTATGGCCACAAAGACATATAGGTGTATCAAGCTGCACAGCACGCTATTGATACAGGAACCTCTGATCGTCTGGATAGCCTATAGAGGAGAGCGGCGGCGGTCTGCCACCACTACTATTTCACAGAGCGACGGCCGCGAGTGATTGCTTTCAATGTGTTGAAAGAGAACGATCAGCCAATATCGTGGATGGCCTTTTCACACTAGCCATTATGGTGCGTTTACACAGAGAGATTTATCTGACAGATTTTTGAAGCCAAAGCCAGGCTATAAACAGAGAACAGGTAATAAAAGAAAGAATAAAAGTTTAAGATTTCTCCTCCTTCCAAATCCATTCCTGGCTTTGGCTTCCAAAATCTGTCGGATAAATCTCTCTGTGTAAATGCACCATTACACTAAGCGATTATCGGCCGTAATTACCGATAATTGCCACATACGTCCGATAATCGCTGGGTGTAAAAGGGCCTTAAAGGGGTTGTCCAGCAAAAATCTTTTTCTTTCAAATCAGCTGGTGTCAGAAAGTTATATAGATCTGTAATTTACTTCTTTTAAAAAAATCTCGTCTTCCAGTACTTATCAGCTGCTGTATGTTCTGCAGGATATGTTGTTTTATTTTCAGTCTAGTGCTCTCTACTGACATCTCTGGCTGAGACAGGAAATGTCCAGAGCAGGAGAGGTTTTCTATGGAGATTCATAGAAAACAGAGACAGAGTTCCTGTCTCGGCCAGAGGTGGCAGCAGAGAGCACTGTGTCAGACTGAAAATAAAACAATGTTTCCTGCAGGACATACAGCAGCTGATAAGTACTGGAAGACTTGAGATTATTTTTTTTTAAATAGAAGTAAATTACAGATCTATATAACTTTCTGACACCAGTTGATTTGAAAGAAAAAGATTTTCGCTGGACAACCCCTTTAATGCACCCCCTAAATCCAGGACCACTACTGTAGAGGAAAGGTGTCCCTGCTCCTGTACACAAGCAAGTGCCTCCTCGTTCCCTGCTTGCTATCGGTGCTATTACACACCAGCTTACTATTACAAGATGGAGGTACAGCGGGGAGCTGCCCAGCTGATCTTTACATTGTCCAGGTGTGCCATAGAAGATAATGGGGGTCCATTGCCACCGCTCCTATTACATGGAGTGACGGCCAGCAGACCCTCGCTATCGTGATCGTTCTTTTATAACGTACTTTAAGGGCCCTATTCCACCGGACGATTATTGTTCAGATTATCGTTAAATCGTTCGAATCTAAGCGATAATCGTTCGGTTGAAATGCAGTTAACGATTAACGACCGAACGAGAAATCGTTGATCGCTTTATAAGACCTGGACCTATTTTTATCGTTGCTCGTTCGCATTGAATAAGACATTGGTCGGTCGTTCGCAATAGATACGAACGCAATAGCGAATACATAGCGAAGAAAAACGATCGCAATTACGATCATAGGTAACGATTATCGTTCCATGGAAATGAGTGAATGTTTTTAGGTCTTTCGCAATAGCGGTCGTTTGAGATCGTTAACGATTATGCAAACGATAATCGTCCGGTGGAATAGGGCCCTAAGACAAGGATCAGCCCAAAACGTAAATGATCATTGCCTTTTAACATAAGCTATTACTCCGAACGCTTATCGGACAGAACTGAACGTCCAAGAACGGCCAGTAATCGTATGGCGTACTAGCACCCTAAGACTATAGTTGTATTTGCGGCCAATACGATCCTTTTCGGTTTCTTTTATGAGCCCCAAAATGTGGATACAGATGCGGACTGTCGTCGCTCTACCTTCTCTTCGAGGGGCGCAGCACTGGGGGGGGGGGGGTTACGTCACCCGCTGTCTAATCTCCTCCATATGTCTTGTACTGTAATCCGCTGCACATTTTCCTCCTGAAAACTGAACATTAGCAACTTTTCCTTTACAGGTGCAACGCAGCGACGCACCAGGGCGAAGTCGCACAACGCGCAATGTGATACGTAGACTCAAAATGCTCACTATAGCGGCTGCTGCAAAACTACAACTCCCATCATGCCTGGACAGCCTTCGGCTGTCCAGGCATGATGGGAATTGTAGTTTTGCAACAGTTGGAGTTTGTCGCTTGTGTTCTATACCATAAAAGAGAGCACAATGCGGTATAGAGAGTTGTCGTGTCCGACGAGCGACGCGTTTCAAGCACGACCAGACCTCAACATAGTGATGGCTGCAAAACTACAACTCCCATCATGCACCAGCTGCCAGGACATGACAGGAGTTTTAGCTGGAGATGTCAGACACAATTACCGCACCACAAACGCATCTTACCTCTTGTTGAGCGGCCTCACCCGCAGGGCCACCCTGACATTGGCCATTGTGGCTACTAAACAGCCTCACGTCCTGCCCCAAGCTCCAGCCATGGCCCCCGGTCCCGGAGCCGCTCTCCTCAGCCCTCAGCACGGTCCGATCCTCGCATCTACGGGGTGTGACCCTCTACAGTCCAGGGGCGGGGAATATTACACTAACAATCCCCAGCCCCGTCCTCTTACCACGCCCCCCTCCCTTGTGTGTTTTGGTTCCGTCCAGCCCATTAGGGAGCTGCCACTTTGCAGCCGATAGAGGGGCGTGCTGTGTATTTGCATGAGGAAGGCTTGTAATCAGCTGTAACCAGGAGACTCCTGCGTCTTCTTCTGCGTCCCGTCACCAGGGATTATTATTACCACATGGTCTGTGGAGGTTTCTCTCACACACGACCTGACACAGTCTTTGCTAGAATACAAAAAGTTTCAAAGTTCTTGAAAACTTTCTGAACAATAAACTGATTTATGTATCTATAAGAACAAGATTCACACTGGGAGGCTGCTAAAGGGTTAAAGAGAGCTGGGCAATGAGCCAGCAAAGGTGGGCAACTAAAACTATAGTGCACTACACAAGTGCCAACCCATCACACCATGAGCACATATAATGTATCTGCCATAATGACATAAAAAAGTACAATATGGCCCCCGTATAGGGGTTATCCAGCGCTACAAAAACATGGCCACTTTTCCCCCTCTCTTGTCTCCAGGTCAGGTGCGGTTTGCAATTAAACTCCATATACTTCAATGGAACTGAGTTTCAAACCCCACCCAATCTGGAGACAAGAGTGGGGCAAAAGTGGCCATGCTTTTGTAAGGCTAGGTTCACACTGCGTTTTAGCAATCCGTTATTTTCATCCGTTTTTTGCAAAAAAAAAACTTCACACAGGAAGGATCTGCAGCGGATCCCAGGTGCACTTCCCGCTCAGCCAATCATTGTGCTGCCCCGCCCCTGGAGCTCCAAAAGGCCTTGACGCAGGACTAGGCTGGGTTCACACTGTTTTTACAATCTGTTTTTTTTTTCTTTGCAAAAACGGATACATTTGTGTGCATCCGTTTTGATCCATTATTCAATTGACTTCCATTATTAAAAAAAAGCATCAAAACGCATCCATTTTTTTTTTAACATACACAAAACCGTACTTGACCACATTTTCACGTATGTTAAAAACAAATATGGATTTTGATCCTTTTTTTTAAATAGAAGTCAATGTAAAAACGGATCAAAATGGATGCACAAAAAAATGCTGCGTTTTTTTGCGAAAATGGATGAGAAAAACAGATTGTAAAAACGTAATGTGAACTCAGCCTTACTGGAAAACTGCACGGAAACAGCACAGAGGAGGATGGTAAGAGACATGCCTTCCTCCTCAGAGTCCCGTGTACAATGGGGAAATATCAACAGACGAGAGTTGTCTAACCTGCTGATAGTTTCCCTTTAGGGTGCGTTCACACCTACAGGATCTGCAGCAGATTTGATGCTGTGTTCAGCAATTTAAATGAAATCTGCTGCAGATCCTGTAGGTGTGAACGCACCATTAGGGTACAAACACACACAGCAGATTTGATACGGTGTTCAGTTATTTAGATCTAATCTGCTGCGTATCTGCAGCGTATCGCAGCAGTAAATACGCAGCGTATAAGCCGTGTGTGTTTGGACCCTTAGGGTACAAACACACACGGCTTATACACACCGTATACGCAGCAGATTTGATGGTACAGATTTGATGTTGTGTTCAGTTATTTAGATCTAATCTGCTGCGTATCTGCTGCGTATAACAGCAGTAAATACGCAGCGTAAACACACACGGCATATACGCTGAGTATTTACTGCTGCGATACGCTGCAGATACGCAGCAGATTAGATCTAAATAACTGAACACAACATCAAATCTGCTGCGTATCTGCTGTGTGTGTTTGTACCCTAAAATTTGACACCATGCGCAAACACACCAAATACGTACAAGTACATCTAGTAAAGCACATGTAACATGTTCACAACCAAAAAATCCCTGCTGTAAAGCTGTATATAGTATATACTGCACCTGCTCGGCCACATTAGATTGATAAGCTTATAGAGCACAGCTGTTCCACATTCACACAGAACCATTATCTCAACATCTGCTTCAGTGTATCCAATTGTAATAGGAATAATGACAATAACAGTGGTAGTAGCGGTAAACGTATGTGTGCCTATATGCACTGTGTGAACAGGTCGTAGTCTCTGTAGTACACTGTGTTTGCATACATCAATAAAATGGTAATGTACAAAGCCAAAACAATAGTGTGCGAAGAAAATGCACTCAGGGTGGGATAATAATACTTGTACTATTTCACAGCACCCTCTTGTGGTTAAACTTCAGAACTGTACAAGATGGATATAAGCTATAGGAGGGTGGTGCGGGTAATAGCTTATTTCTGGCTTGTTCCTGTGGTCAGGGACAGAGCTGGACACATACGCCAGACGCCTCCTGTACAATGATAACATATAGGTTACAGCTACGTGTATCCTTCTCTGTAGGGTGTTTAGGAAATACATTGTGGCTGTGTACGTCTCTGTGCCGCATCGTAATCACTTTGCAAGTTATCAATGACTATAATGCTGCATTTACACGAAACGATTATCGTGCTAATTTGCACGATAACGATCGAATTCGAACGATAATCGTACGTGTAAACGCAGCAAACATGTTCTCACATCGTCGGTGATCCTTCGCTAAAAATTTGCAGATCGTTCCGTGTAAACAGTCGTTCGCCGATTTAACCAATGTGTGAAATAGGCTTAAGCGATCGCAAAAGGAATTTTCCGTACAATGTATCATATCGTCTAAGCGCTGATCGTTATGAAAAAAAACGTTACTCCGACATCGTTAATCATACGAGTGGGCGAATTATCGTTCCGTGTAAACGTAGCATTATCAAGGACTATAAAACCAGAAGCAATGTTACTACATTAAATAGGCCCCAGTGCAGCAGTGATCACACAGGCCCCGCTCATCAATGTAACTGCACCTTGTCTTTTTGGCTTGTTCCTTGCCAAGGATTAAAGGGAACCAGGACATTTGTACTGACTAGGCTCCCAGGGAGGCTGCACAGACCTCGCAGACAGATCTCCTATCATGTCAGGGGTTCCTGGTTCTGTAGCTTCATGTCCTGTGTGTGAGGCAGAGGGAGAGCCGTGAACTAGTCATTTGGGTGGTGTGCGACCTGTGGCTAGTCTCTCTGCCTGTCAGCATGCTCTGCAGTGGTGATTGACAGGCAAAGACGCCACCTAGAGGCCACTATTACATGGAGCGATCATCTGCCAAATCAGGCCGATTCGAGACAACAACCAGCTGTTCACTGTGGTTTGTTCCAGCCTAAGGGTATAAACCCACACACCGTATACACAGCGTATTTACTGCTGCGATACGCAGCGAATACGCAGAAAAAACGCAACAAATACGCAACAAAAACGCAGCAGATTAGATCTAAATAACTGAACTCAGCATTAAATCTTCACCATCAAACTGCTGCGTATTTGCTGCGTATTTGTTGCGTATTTGTTGCGTATTTGCTGCGTATACGGTGTGTGGGTTTATACCCTAAAAATGATCAGCCTCCAGGTGCGCGTTGCAATATGTAATAGAGATGCATGGCCGATGACTGTGTAAAAAAAATAAATGTTATACATATCTCTCCATACTCCCAGTGTTGTCGCTTCCGCCCTCTGCCTGCAGAGCCGAAGTCTGTAGTGAGCTGCCGCTCAGCCAATCACTGGCCTCAGAGGAGAGGTATGTATAACTTATAGCACCTTAGCTGCATGGACGTTGTTAACTAATATATATATGTACACATACACAGCCCTTGCTGCACAATTTTCAAGCTTTGTAATAGACTCAGTAAGCAAACACTGATCTAGCGCTGGCTTACATTAGTGATCAGGCTTACAGACCTAAGGCTAGGTTCACGCAAAGTAAAAAAAAATAGGTAAATATAAGTGAAAAATGAGTAATTTAGAAAGAAAATAAAGTTTGTCTGTTTTTTACTGAGCCAAATAGGACTAATTTAACAACTGTTTCATAAACTTGTGAATAGAATATTCTCAGCAGATACGCAAAAAATTACACAAACCAATTTGACTGCTACTGACCAGACGTATCCAGTGCTACAAAAACATTGCCACTTGCTTCCAGAGACAATACGACTCTTCTCTCCAGTTCAGGTGCGGTTTGCAATCAAGTTTCATTCACTTCCATGGAACTAATTGGCAAACCCCACCCAAACTGGAGACAAGAGTGGTGCTGTTACTGAAAGAAAGTGGCCATGTTTTTGAAGCGCTGGGTAACCCCTTTAAAGGGGTTATCCAGTGCTACAAAAACATGGCCACTTTCCCCCTACTGTTGTCTCCAGTTTGGGTGGGGCTTTGAAACTCAGTTCCATTGAAGTAAATGGAGCTTAAAGTGACTACCACCAGGCCCAGGCTGAAGCACTGGAGGCAGGCCGACCCCAGCCCCTCCATGACGTAACTCCATTAGAATCAATGGAACCCTATCATAGAGGGGCTAAGGTTTCCTCCCACTAAGGGTGGGTCGGCCCGCCTCCAGTGCTTCAGCCTGGGCCTGGTGGTACAGTCACTTTAATTGCAAACTGCACCTGAACTGGAGACAACAGTAGGGGGAAAGGTGGCCATGTTTTTGTAGCGCTGGATAACCCCTTTAATCACTTTGTGCAACTTTTTTTTTTTTTAAAGTCACAAATGATAAATTGGGCGCAAATCCCTGTTTATGTGAATTTTTGGGTGAATACTCATGCTGCGGGATTTCACGCTGCGAGTTTGCGGATCCTGGTAGTGTGAAGGTCTATGGGGTTACATATCCGCAGCGAATTTTCATTCCACTGCGGATATGTAAGCCGGCCCCTTTGACCCCCCGCATCCCCGGAGCATACATTACCTGCTCGGCACCATGGCTGTGTGAGGCTCCCGGCTTCCCTCGCTCCACATCAGCCAATCAGTGTACGGCAGCACTGATTGGCTGATGGGGAGCAAGGAAAGCCAGGAGCTTCACACAGCTGCTTGCTGCGGATCCGGACCCTATTCTTTCAATGGAAGACAAAATCGCAGCAGGGATATACATCCCTGCTGCGATTTTGTCTGCAGCCCACCCCATTAACCCCCTGGCCGCCAGACATTATACATTACCGGGTCCCCGTTCCTGCTTGCTTCGGGGCTCCCGGTGTCTTGTATAACCTGCCCGCCCCCCTGCAGCCCCGATCGACCCCAGCCGCACGATCGCCCCCAGCCCCCGGCCGCACGATCGCCCGCAGCCCCCGGCCGCACGATCGCCCGCAGCCCCCGGCCGCACGATCGGGGGTGATCAAGCGGCCGGGGGCTGTGGGCGATCGTGCGGCTGGGGGCGATCGTGCGGCCGGGGGCTGCAGGGCGATCGTGCGGCCGGGGGCTGCAGGGCGATCGTGCGGCCGGGGGCTGCAGGGCGATCGTACAGCTGGGGGCAATGGTGCGGCTGGGTGCGATCGGGGCTGCTGCTTGCTTCGGCCGCCCCCGCACGTTCCGCCCGGCCAATCAGCGCACTGATTGGCCACGCGGGCCGTGAAGACACTGGGAGCCCCGAAGCAAGCAGGAACGGGGACCCGGTAATGTATAATGTCTGGCGGCCAGGGGGATAATGGGGTGGGCTGCAGACAAAATCGCAGCAGGGATGTACATCCCTGCTGCGATTTTGTCTTCCATTGAAAGAATAGGGTCCGGATCCGCAGCGAGTCTTGCTGCAAATACGCAGCAAGGGGACTCGCTGTGGATCCGGCAAGTGGGTTTGTAACCTTATAGACGATAATGATGAGATACTGCTCACCTATTAGCCCAATGGGCCTTGTGCAGATCACCCCTGGCTAAATTCAGGGTACAGTGGATGAGAGGATCCTTGATGGCAGTAGCTCTATGCAGGATCATCACGGTCCGCCTACTGCACCAGTAACTGTATATATGACAGGATACTCCCAAAAGGGCCCTATAAACAGGGAACACAAATAAAAAAGAAAAACGTTGCTACGTGCAGAGGTCAGCACTGTCCTAAAACTGCATCCAGAGATGAAGAGTGAGAGCAAAAATACCTAAAAGGGATTGTTCACCTTCATTTTTTCCTTTCAAAGCGGCCCTCCAGCTGTTGCAAAACCACAATTCCCATCATGCCCGGACAGCTAAAGCTAACGGTGCGTTTACACAGACAGATTTATCTGACAGATCTTGGAAGCCAAAACCAGGCACAGAGTATAAACAGGGATCAGGTCATAAAGGAAAGACTGAGATTTCTCCTATTTTCAAATCCGTTCCTGGCTTTGGCTTTCAAAATCTGTCAGATAAATCTTTCTGTGTAAACGCACCCTTAGATTTGGCTGTCCAGGCATGATGGGAAACAGCTGGAGGGCCGCAGTTTGGAGACCCATGATTTACCACAACGCACATAGGCGAGTTATGTGTTTACAGAGAGATTTTTCTGACAGATATTTGAAGCCAAAGCCAGGAATGGATTTGCGTTTTCACCTAATGTGGAACCAGCCTAAAACCGCCATTCTCTGCTCCTGTAAATTGGAATAAATCTTTACCACTTCCACCCATGCCAGGTCCTGTATGATCCATCTCCTGCTGCTTCTGCCAACAGCAAACACCTATTATAGGTTATTAAACACGGCATTATCATAGATAATCAGTGCTAGTTCTTTCAGCAGGAACATGCGGCTACATGGCCTCAAGGCTTACAGGGGTGGTGTCATGGAGCAAAGGTGGTAAAATCAGATGAATAACACATCCATATATATATATGAGCGGGCGCGAGGGACGGATTGCGCGACGGACTTTCCGTCTAAATTACTCAGTGTGCACATACCCTAACAGTGCAGACACTTTCCCACAATCCCCCTTACGTGCAGGCTCAGTGGAGACGAAATGCCAGTACTTCTTGGAGATTGCAGTTGAACTGAGCATGCCTGACCACCTGACCAGTGGGTCTTAAAGGGGTACTCCAGTGAAAAGCTTTTTCCCAGTAATTGAAACACATTACCAAGTTATATAACTTTGCAATATGCTTCAATCACCTATCTGCCCCCCTTCCCTATCTTTTCCCCCCTCAATCCCTCAACCAGGAAGTGAAGTAAACTCATTCTTACCTAATGGCTGTTGACCCCAGGCTGTTCTGTGGGAACCAGTTTGTGACAATGACATCATCTAGAAGGGGGCGGGTCTAAGCCCTGTTAGGCCAGCCTCTCTTTGTCAGATGACTCAGGTTGCTCAGCTCTGATTGGCTCACCAAGCTGTAAGCCATCTAACAGTTCTACAGAGTCGGTTAGACATCACAGGAGACAAAGAGCATCATGGGAAAGCCCAAACCAGGAAGTAAAGAAAAAATGAAGACATCAACTGGAGCTTCAGGGACCTGCAAACAGCACGAAATTCATACGGAGACAGGAGGGATGGTAAGTGTGAAAACTATGTTTATAATTGATTTATTTATTTTTTTTATCGGCGCCAGAGGCAGGGCCCAGCTGAGTAATTGCCCGGTCAGCTATTCAGTGACTGGGGTGTTGTCCTGCCCCAGTCACTAATTGGTTCAGCGGGTAATCGCTCAACAAGGTATGTGACATTGCAGCTGGAGGAGCTGCATGAGGCTGTCAGCTGGACCCGGGAGCATCGCTATGGTGCACAAGGATAGGTAAGTATACTTTTAGGGTACAAACCCACACACCGTATACGCGGCGTATTTACTGCTGCGATACGCAGCAAATACGCAGCAAATACGCAGCATATACGCAACAGATTAGATCTAAATAACTGAACACAGCTTCAAATCTGCACCATCAAATCTGCTGCGTATTTGCTGTGTATACGGTGTGTGGGTTTATACCCTTAAAATTACACAACCCCCTTTAATTCTCCATAAAAATACCAGCACTACTGCTGGCGCTTTGGTCCTGCCAGTACAGACACGAATAGGTAACTGGTGAAATTAAATATTTATGCCAATACCAAGGTGATAACTGTGCAGATTGTTTCACAATACACAAGAAGCATGAATAGATATAATAAGCCTTTGACCCATAAAATAACATTATTTTTTTCAACAAATTTAACCCTTTCATAACCAAGCCCAATATGGCCTAAATGACCAGGCTTTCTAAGAGCCATAACACTCTTATTACTCCATCTACAGGGTCATGTGAGGGCTTGTATTTTTCAGGAACAGGTGTACTTTGTAATGGTGCCTTAAAATCCACCATAAAATGTATGATGGAACCCCAAAATTTTATTTATGGGGTTAAATTTTTTTAAAGCCATTTTTGTAACTTTTGGGGGTTTCCGTGTTTACCTAATGCAATTTATGGTAAAACTGACATTGCCGTCCAAACACAACAATATGCATTTTTTCATAGCTTTTCTAACGTTTTAAGGGTTTTTTAGAGTAAAAAGTTTATTTTATTTTTATTTTCTTGCAAATAATTATGATTAAAATGGCCATGTTGTGACTTATAATGGTTTCATTTTCCCACCTACAGGGCTGTACGGGATGTCATTTTTTGCTCCATGATCTAGTTTTTTTTAGTATCATACTTTTGTGGATCAGAGGTTTTGATCTCTCTTTAATAATTCTTTTATTCTGTATAATGTAACAAAAAATAAAAAAATCCTAGCGTTTGTTTTTGTTTTTTTTTTGCTTTTTCATTTACACCTTTCAACATGCGGGAGCAATATTGTTATATTTTAATAGATCAAACAATTACGCACGCTGCGAAATATAATTTTTTTAATTTAAATTTTTTTACATGTATTAATTGTATAATGGGAATAGGTGATGTTAACCTTTATTGGAAGAGGGGCTTTGAAAATGTATAAAAACACTTTTAACACTTTTTACGTCTCCCAGTACAGGCATGGCTCTTGCCACCATGATGCTGTCAGCCGGCACACTTTCCCTACGTATGCCAGAGTCTGATGAAGGTCATGTAGGCCGAAACGTTACTTTTAGAGATGAGCGAACCTGGAGCATGCTCGAGTTGATCCGAACCCGAACATTCGGCATTTGATTAGCGGTGGCTGCTGAACTTGAATAAAGCCCTAAGGCTATGTGGAAATCATGGATATAGTCATTGGCTGTATTCATGTTTTCCAGACAACCTTAGAGCTTTATCCAAGTTCAGCAGCCCCAGCTAATCAAATGCCGAACGTTCGGGTTCGGATCGACTCGAACCCGAACCCGGTTCGCTCATCTCTAGTTACTTTACATCTGCCTTACCACCAATGTGAATAAAACTACTTTAATTTGCAACTAACAGTGTGGAGTACCTACTTTTTATACTAAATGGCGTACAGGTATGACATGGCGCTCATGCTGTACCCATACAGCATAGGTCATCTAGGGGTTAACATTATAATTATTACTGTATTGTGTATTGCTAAAACAGGAACCACAGAAGTACCAAACATGGCCACTAGATGTCAGTGTAAGCTACATGTGATTCTGCTACATAGGTTTGAGTGAAGGAAAAAGCACTGAATGAATTTAACCTTTTTATTTGTATTTTTTTTCACCAAAATATTTTACTTTAGTGTTAGGTCTTAAGCAAATGTACCACCAGGGCATCACTTTGGGGGACATTTATTAAGGAGTCTAATTTGTGCAACTATTCTAATGAGGATTGGTGTGTATTTTGTTCCAATATCTTCTGAGTGATTCATTAAAATGTAGCACTGCCATAGTGAATTTATCAAAGTAAAAAGTCGCAAATATGCAAAAATTGCGCAGTTATATTCACCTGGTACTGACCAGGCGTAAGCCTGCACCTGTTTGTGCAACTTTTTAAAAAGTCGCAAATGATAAATTGGGCTTATACGAACTTTTGGCTGAATACTCAAGACAGGCAGATTAAACAAAAGTCGCATCTAAAAAATATTCGCCTGTTGGATCCTGGTTCATAAATAGAACTTAGACCAAAAATGGGTGAAAAATCCAATTATTCACCGAAAAATAGGCGCAAAGTCCTTGATAAATTTCCCCCTTTCTGTTTTCTTCATGAACAGACTGAAGCCTTTTTTTCAACCACCTCCCGGTTCCCACACCTGGCACCGGTCTATTCTCACACCCACACCCGACGCCGGCCCCCTAGCGTGACCATCTCCCCTCTGTGATGTGGCTACATTGATTCTAATGGAGCCACGTCACACAGGGGAGGGGGGTTTGTCACACTGGGGGCTGGCAGGCCTGCCCCAGTGCCTTATGCCGGGCCGGTGCTTCAGAATAGACCGGTGCTGTGCGTGGTGGTTCAAAAAAAGGACTGCGACACCGGCACCGGTCTGTTCAGGAAAAAAAAACACAAAGCAATGTACCGAGCGGTATACCCGCCTTAATATCTATAACTCAATATTCTAATATGTTCTAGTTACCAGCAGTTACTATTCATTCTCCTGATCGGTTGGGGTCTAAACATTCTGACTAATAAAAACTTTTGATAATATTTCTCTGACATCTCAAAAGTAGAGATGAGCGAATTTACAGTACAAAGCGAAATACTTTGAAGTCCGTGCGTCTCCGCCCCAGGTTCCTAGAAAAGTTGGATCCAGTCGTGGGAGAGGTTGCCCAGAACTGGATGCAGCTTTTCCAGGTAGCCAGAGTAGAGCAGCACAGAAGGGCATGGACTGCAGCAGGCTGATAAGCAGATTGCCGAGCCAACAAAGCGATTCACTCATCTCTACTCAAAAGATATTTTTCTATATAAGTGACCATTGAAGTGTTTCTGGCTGTGAACATGGGAAATACAAGAAATTTAAAGGGAAATAACTAAGAAACAGCAAACACTGACTAACAAATCATCTCACACCTTCATTATATATGATTATATATGTGTGATGTTCCGCACTCTCCTGGGAGGTAACATCAGCTTGATGTGTGAAATAACAATGATATACTCCTTTTGATATACTCCTTTAAATTTACACACGTGAAAATCGAGAGCAAAGTAGAGTATGGGAAACCAATCGGAAACCAACCTTATGGATAAGAATCTTTATAAGTTGCTAGAGCGTATGTTCACATTGCATATCCACAGTATTAATAGCAGCGATAACCCAGGAATTTCAGGTCTATGGCCACCACCAAATAGGCGGGGGCGGGGTAGGAAGGGGTGACATCACTAAACGTCTCTCATGACGTCTTACATGACACGAGCAGTTACGGCCATTCAGCCCACAGACTATCAGCAGGTCGCAGTTCAGATGACTGCTTACTCACCTCACAGAAATGCGGATAACATTGGCAATTCCTGTGCACATATTCTGACACAGTCTGACACAGCGCTCTCTGCTGCCACCTCTGTCCATGTCAGGAACTGTCCAGAGCAGGAGAGGTTTTCTATGAAGATTTGCTGCTGCTCTGGACAGTTCCTGACATGGACAGAGGTGGCAGCAGAGAGCACTGTCAGACTGGAGAGAATACACCACTTCCTGCAGGACGTACAGCAGCTGATAAGTACTGGAAGACTGGAGATTTTCAAATAGAAGTAACTTACAAATCTGTATAACTTTCTAACACCAGTTCATATGAAAAAAATGTTGTTAAAGGGGTCCTCCTTCGCTGGGACCAGGGAGGAGGTGGCCGAGGGAAAAGACGTCCACTCACCTCCCCGGTTTTAGCGGCGGGTCCCGCATTGCGGCGCTCCGGTGCCCGGCCGCTTCCAGGTGTCTAACGGGGGCCCGAGACGTAACGTCTCAGGTTTTCTCAGCCACTCAGTGAAGGAGGCGGGATCCATTTCAAGTCCAGTCAGATCCCGCCTCCTTCACTGAGTGGCTGAGCAGACCTGAGACGTCTCGGGCCCACGTCAGACATGTGGAAGCGGCCGGGAACCGGGCACCACGATACGGGCCCGCCGCTGGAATCGGGGAGGTTCTGCTGCTGCTCTGGACAGTTCCTTACATGGACAGAGGTGGCAGCAGAAACCACTGTGCCAGACTGGAAAGAATACACCACTTTCTGCAGGGCATACAGCAGCTAATAAGTAGAGATGAGTGAAGCGAATCTGACGAATTCCGATTCGCAGCTAATCAGACGTTTAATTCGCCTCATTGTGATTTGCAAATTTGGCAGATTTTCTTCGCAAATTCGCTAAGTATGGCAGCCGCAATAGTGAACACACATGTTCGCTTACACTTACGCAGTTGCGAACATTACGAGATAAAAATTAGCATGTTTGAAAATGATTGTTATAACCCTTCCAATCATCGAATACGGACAATTAGCGTCCTGAGAAAAAAACAACTTAAGTTGCAGTCAGCGCCTCCATCCTATTTAGATTAGCTCCACCGTCATTGAATTAACATGAAGAGACTCCTTAGGACTCCAAGGGGTAAGTAATTTAATGGATGAACTCCACAATGCTTTTCAGCTTTTCATAAAATCTAAAACTTAATTCTTATTCATCATAAAATAACCGACGCGTTTCGGACCAAAAGGTCCTTAATCATGGCTCTACATAAAACATCAGAGCCGGGGTCAGCACAGGGCTTACCCAGGCAAGTGCCAGGGCCCCCAGCGCCTCTAGGGGCTCAGAGAGGTAGAGGGGCCCGGTGTTTTAATGTTCAGCCAGCTCACCGTAGTGCAGGGTGAGGAGACTGAACATCAGAAACCACAGGAGATGGAGCAGGACCTGCACAGAGAGAGAGAAAAGGGTGAAGGACCTGATCACATGACCCGAAGGTCCTAAACTTTACCTTGTGGAGAGCAGCACAACAGAGAGGAAGGGGAAGAAGACTGAGCTGTAAGTGCTGTGTGTCAGTGTCAATAATATGCGTTTATGTATGTTAGTGGTGTTGCAAGTGATTGTGAATAGTGGATGGATGAGGGGGCCCACTGAGGCTCTGTCGCCCAAGGGCCCGCACAAGCCTGGAGCCGGCCCTGCATATAACAATACACATATGTTAGTGACACAGTCAAATTTTTGACAAAATGACATCATACATAACAAACATAAATTTAAAATGAACTCAAGGATGTGCAATACAATCACATGGAGCATAACAGTTTATCTCAGGAAAACCTATTTACTTATGTACATTGGGCTAATTTAAATAGATTCTCAGTTTATTACATGGTATTGTATCCCATGATATTTCACAACTCCCTTATTAAGGTATGTTATCCTGTTTCTGTCTTGAACAACACAAGTGTATGCACTGAAAATAGAATTTGTTACCTTTTCCCCGTGGATTAATGCATTCCAAAGGGATGTACAGGAGGATGATATACCAATGGATAATTCTATATATAACCTAGGGAGGCATATACAATACGTTACCACCCATAAATATAGAATTAAATGCAAAAGCACCAAAAAAGTACTAATAGAAAATCAAAAACAATTAAATACATACCGGCGTCCTTGCAATGGCGTGGTTAAAGCATGGTGCCGCTGTCAGCGTCCTGCACAAGGAAGTAATTCACTCCCACGGTGTAAATGTGCTAGCCAGGGGCGGTGTATGACAAGCCTATTCGTTGCTCTGGTATCATGTGCTAAGGAACAGGAAAAAATAGAAAAGTTAAATAGGGTGGTGTGTTCAACCCTAGAATGCACCGCTGCGATATGGCCACGAGCTCCAATGTGGAACGTACGGCCCTAGGGCTATGGATTGCATGGAATGGTGATACGTTCCACCATGGATGCTGGAGCTGATGACTGAATAGATCTAACATATGTGTATTGTTGAAACGCGTATTGTATTGAAACTGAAACGCGTCGGATATTTTAGGATGAAAAAGAATTAAAGTTTTGGATTTTATGAAAAGCAGAAGAGCATTGTGGAGTTTATCCATTAAAATACTTACCAATTAGCGGCATGTTCGTACGAACATACGAACATGTTCACTCACCACTATTTTTAATTTGTTTGTAGAATCTGCCACATGTACAGATAAGCTGTTGTGAACTAGTCCCTGATAAAACATAATGAGTATGTGGATAAAATGGTTGTAAAAGCTTCTCATATACGACTCTATCTGACATAAATGAGAATTTTTAGAAAAGTTGATGAGCAGGTGCAAATCTGTCAGCGTGTTTTCTACTTCAAGCTCAGCCAACAAATCCTGGTCTGCCCCAGGCACTCGATGAAAGACGTCTGCAGCCTCTCAGAGTCTGTTAGAAAAAAACCTGAAACATAAGATGCTGAAATATAAGATGCAGCTATACGAGATGGAGTTTATGTTTTATGAAAATCTGCTTAGTGCACAGAAAGAGAGAAAGTGCTCCTATGCAGAAAGAGAGAAAGCACTCAAGTGCAGAAAGAGAAAGTGCACATGTGCAAAAAGAGAAAGTGCTCAAGTGCAGAAAGAGAAAGTGCTCATGTGCAAAAAGAGAAAGCGCTCGTGCAGAAAGAAAGAGAAAGTGCTCATGTGCAAAAAGAGAAAGCGCTCGTGCAGAAAGAGAAAGTGCTCATGTGCAAAAAGAGAAAGTGCTCATGTGCAGAAAGAGAGAAATCGCTCGTGCAGAAAGAGAGAGAAAGTGCTCAAGTGCACAAAGAGAGAAAGTGCTCATGTGCAAAAAGAGAAAGTGCTTATGTGCAGAAGAAGAAAGCGCTCATGTGCAGAAAGAGAGAAAGTGCTCATGTGCAGAAAGAGAGAAAGTGCTCATGTGCAGAAGGAGAAAGCGCTCATGTGCAGAAAGAGAGAAAGAGCTCATGTGCAGGAGAAAGAGCTCATGTGCAGAAAGAGAGAAAGCGCTCATGTGCAGAAAGAGAGAAAGTGCTCATGTGCAAAAGGAGAAAACGCTCATGTGCAGAAAGAGAGAAGGTGCTCATGTGCAGAAAGAAAGAAAGTGCTCATGTGCAGAAGGAGAGAAAGTGCTCATGTGCAGAAGGAGAAAACGCTCATGTGCAGAAAGAGAGAAAGTGCTCATGTGCAGGAGAAAACGCTCATGTGCAGAAAGAGAGAAGGTGCTCATGTGCAGAAAGAAAGAAAGTGCTCATGTGCAGAAGGAGAGAAAGTGCTCATGTGCAGAAGGAGAGAAAGTGCTCATGTGCAGAAGGAGAAAGTCAAGTCTTGTCACATATAGATCATTTACCACCGGTGCCCCTTCTTATCAACACAGACAGGAGCACAGTGATAGGTGACACCAGTATATAGATAATAGAGGAACACACAATAGCTGTTAGGCTGGGTTTACACAGCGTTTTTGCAATCCGTTTTTTCATCCGTTTTATGCAAAAAAAAACACAAAACTATGCATTTTTGTGCATGTTTTGATCAGTTTTTCCATTGACTTCCATTTAAAAAAAAAAAAAGATCAAAACCCATTTGTTATTACATGCTGGTTGACCACGTTTTGTGTGTATAATGGAAGTCAATGGAAAAACAGATGAAAACAGATGCACACAAATGCATTGGGGTTTTTTTTTTGGTTTTTTTTTGCATAAAAGAGATGAAAAACAGATAGTGTGAACCCAGCCTTACTCACAACTCTGTAAAATGACCTCTGCAAGGGTCACTGAGCATGCTCACAAATATGGTTTGAAGAAATTAATTGTGTCTGTTTACCATAAAGCACATCACTAAGTGCTGCTAAAAACAGCTCATGCAAGATGGCAACCCCTAAAAAATAGAAACAGATTAGAAAAAAAGAATGTTATAGTATTTATATCTAATCAGTAAAAACAAATCTAGGTGACACATTCCCTTTAGGGAGAGTATATGAATTCATTTCCTTATACTATAATCGATGAGACAAATACTAAGAAGTGACATCATTCAAAAGATATGTAAAGGCCCTATTACAAGAAACGATTATCAGCCGTATTTGGACTATATCGGCCGTTATGGCCGATAATCCTCTTGTGTAATTGAAGACAACGATCAGCCGTCATGAACGATGTTGGCTGATTGTTGCAGTAGTTTGTCTTTCAACAAGTTTTTTTATAATTAGGCTCCGTTCACATGGAGAATTCTGCGTCATAATGGCAGTCTATGGGAGTCTCGCGCCTCGTCTCTCCGCGCTGAAGAATGGACATGTCCATTGGTGGGCTGACAAGGATGCAAAGTGCAAATGTTAAAGGGAAACTATCAGCAGGTTATAAGTAGGGATGAGCGAACCGGCTAAGGTTTGGGTTCGTATGAACCCGAACTCTCGGCTTCTGATTCCCGCTGTCTGCCCGCTCCATGGAGAGGGTGGATACAACCTTGAGGACCTCCTGGAAAACTGGGATACAGCCATAGCCATAGGTTGTATCCCAGTTTTCTAGGCGGTCCTCAGGCTGTATCCACCCTCTCCCCAGAGCGGGCAGACAGCGGGAATCAGAAGGTTCATACGAACCCGAACCACAGCCAGTTCGCTCATTCCTAGTTATAAGCATCTAACTTGGTGAAATATTTCTATAGGGCACAGAGCGCTAAGGATGAAGGTAAGTTTCCTACCTTGATCCTTGACGCCGTTTTTGGAAACTATGGTTAATTCATATGGAAATGAGGTTGGTTGGTGCACTGGGGGCGGCACTTTTTCTCAGTTTGGGTGTGGTCTTGCAGCTTAGTTTAATTTAACTGAATGGAGATGAATACCATTTGTAATACCAGTTGTAATACCATACACAACCTGAGGACAGGGGTGGTGCTGTTTTTGCACGAAATTAACAGTCTGTTTTCTAATCCTGGATCATTCCTTTGAACTTGACACTAGACATATTTTCATACAGCCTCAGTCACATGGATCTCATTTACAAGAACGACTAGCTTTTTCTTACCTCCCCATAGAGTAGAATGAGGGTCTCCTGACCCTGTCTGGCCTGGAGGTGGTGAGGATGGAAAAAATATTGTAGCTTGCAGTGTTATGCTGTTCAAGTGAATCCCATTAACTTCTATATAAGTTGTGTAAACGGTGTAAATCAGTCTCCCCAGCTATTTTCTGCACCTCCAGCCACCACAAGAAGGCTGGACAGGGCTGGGGGCCCTCATTCTCAAGATTCCTCATGTATCAGGCATTTATAGCATATCCTGTGGATATATCATAAAGGTTTGAGATGGAAATGCCCCCTCAACCCCTTCAAAACACAAACAATTTTCATTTTTGCTTTGTTTCTTTTGGAGAGTCATATTTTTATTATCCCCACATTGGAGAGCTTTTTTTTTTTTTTTTTTTACAATGCAACAAATGTTGGGATTATTTTTACACTAATCATTGTACAATAAACCTGTCAAGTAGAAAAATCCCCCCCCCCTCCCAAGTTTTTATTTTTCTCTCCGCACCTTAATGACATGAGAATTTAAAAGCCTCTCCCCTTCCCTCTATCACCAGTGCTTTACCTTTTCCTAGGACAGACCTCAAAGGTGGAGTCTACCATCGTGGAAGTGAGCAAGAAATCCCCCATTGTTTACCTACCTGTCGGATTGATCGGGTCTAGGCCTCCTTTCTTCTGGGACATGCTGGTATGGGCCTCCAGGTCCATGGTGACAGTCTTAGCATCCATCATGTGTTCCGCACTTACCTTTGTTGTGCAGCACTGGAGGCGGACTGGGTAAGTTGGGCTGTCTGGCAGCATCTTCTGGTTTCACTGGCCATTTTGAGTTCCCTTATGCACCCTAAGTGTTTTCCAGTGAAGGTTTTAGATCCTTTGGGAGTTGTGGCCTAGCCAACCAGAAGATGCTGCAAGCTAGCAGTGACAACATAGTGGAAGTTCTGGTCCCATCGGCTGCTGACGACCCTGGGCGGTGAGTATAAAAGCTGCAGAGCTGCTTGCTGATCTGAGGTCTATTATTTACCTCTACTCCTCGGCTGTCTATTAATTGAGCTGTCTGGCAAGAACCTGCTTTAGCAGCTTCTGTAAGTGTGCCTACACTGGGGGTTCTTGGAGCCTATATTTTTTATAAGGAGAAAGAGATCGCTGATCTTAGGGAGACCAGCCACACGATAACACTGCCTGCTAGTGAAAGCGCTCAATGCAGTGAAATCCTAGGTACATTGTCCCCTGGTAAACATGAATATGCAAAAGAATCCTGCTCCACACTGATGAGGGGCAACACCCCGAAACGGCTGTATGTGGATGGATACCAGGCCTTAGTTTTTTCTTTGTCATTACACTGACTTATAGGGCCACCTAATATGGTGGTTTTGGTGGTGTCCTTGCAGGGGTCCTTCCCGGAGGGATATCTGGCTAGTCCTGTGTTTCGAGACTCTTTAATGAGGTTCCACAGGCTCTTCTTTTGCATATATTGTTTATTGGCCTATGAGTTTTATTGTCTTAATTCTCTTGGTAGGAGATGAAAGATGGCTCCCCATAAGAGAAACCGAAAACCCCAAACATTAAGAAATGTTTTTCTTGCTTCACTAAAATTACTTCCGCCTGCAAAACGACTTTATGAAGTTCTTGTGTAAATGAGATTGTAAAATAAGATAGGTCCTCTTTTCCCTGAGAAATAAGACAAATGATAAAAGATTAAACTTCTTCTTCTATGGTTAGTCTCCCTTTTAGTACTCACTCTGCCGCTACGTATGTCTACGTAGCTACGTATTCTCTGGGTCCTAGACCTAGGAAACGTAAGACCTTTCCTCATTGATTCTAATGGAGCCATGTCATAGAAAGGTGGGGGTTTCCTCCCACTGGACGCGGGCCGGCTTGCCTCCAGTGCTTCACTCCCGGCCGGTGCCCAGGAATAGAATGATGCTGGAACTGGGCCGTGGTCCACAAAAAAGGACTATGGCACCAGCTTCCCCACGCAAGAGCCATTCTATCAATGTGAAAATTGATACAGCCCTTTTTACTGACTCCTCTGCACAATTGGCAAAATTGGCAGCCAAGGATGGGGACATTGACAAACTCAGCCAGGAGAGCCCTGTGGCTTAAGAACCAGTCAAGAGACAATGTCTAAAAAGCCAAACTCTGTGAAATATCCTTTGAGGGAAAATACATGTTTAGATTGGATAAGATTGTGGAGAAATTATGAGACACTTTCGGCTTCCAAGATTTCAAGAAAACTATAAAAGGTAAAGGAAAGAGTGGTGACTGGAGGTGATCACTAAAAGAGGTGAAGGTGAAGAATATTTTTTTTCAACCTCAACCCCAATCAGGAAAAACAATGACTATGATCTAGTAGGGTGGAGATTGTCAAACTTTCTAGAAGCCTGGGAATTTAGCTTGAACAACCATTGGGTGTTGGACATCATATGGGATTTCATGTGGTCCCAGCATGTCATGGTGGATGTAATCTCCCATCTCCAGGGGATAAAAACCGTATCTTATCTAGATGACCTACTCAGCAAAATCTTCCCTGAAACTTCTCCAAGATCTTCAAGAAACATGCAAATTATTGACATTGTTTGGCTGGATCAAGAGTACAGAAAATTCAGATTTCAACTCAGCTCCACAAAAGCGATTCCTAGTGATTTTGCTGGATGTGCAAAAACTGCTAACAAGGCGAAAAAATTTTTGTCGCACCAGAGAAGCAATGTCGTTAGGTTTCATGACATCCTGTATCCCTGCAGTCTCTTGAAGTCAAGCACATTCAAGACCTCTTCAAAAATGGATCCTGTCATCTTGGAACAAGCACAAATAAGAACCTAAAGAAGGGAGTATTCTGGAATTCACAACACAAAGAATTAATCTCGACACACAGCTAGGTGGCCAGGGTGGGGAGCTCAAAAAGACTCCCACTTTGCTCTGAGAACCTAATCTCTTCAAACAGCAGCACAAGTGTTCAACATTAGGATCCAGATGTCCTTGTTACCAGCAGAAGATTTAATTGGGAGATCACATGTACACATCCTCTCTCTCACCTCATGCGGAGAGAGAACACAGAGTCAGATTTTTTAAATATTATTCTTCCAGGGGAAGTGTATAAAGGATGAATATTTTAGCCAGATAACTCTTCAATGGTGAGTTTCAGTAATAAATCGGAAAACATTGTACCGCCCCTCCCCTGAATCCAAGAGACTGTCCCCTAGCAGTAGATGCTCCAGCCCAGTCCGAGGATCAGTCTGGCATATCCCCCCATACCATTAATTACAAGGACACTTCAAAAGATATTGACATTAACACTACAACAACAAAAGTGTCACGGTCCCGTGTTTCGGGCCGCCGCCGCAACCTCCTCCTGCCCCATGCAGCCGCCGGGGTCCTTGTGCAGGGACCCGGCGCTGCTGCTAGTTCGGCCCCTAGGGGCGCCTCACCTTCCTCCGCTCCTGTCTCTCACTGTGCCGGCCGGCGCACGCGTCCCCGCCTCCTAGGGCGCGCGCGCGCCGGCTGTCTCAGATTTATAGGGCCAGTTCCGCCCCTAATTGGTTGCTGCACATCACACTCTCCTATAAGTTCCAGCCCTGCCCCCTCCCAGGTGTTGGAGCCTCTACATGCTTTCCATAGCGTTTGGCCCAGCTCCCTGTTGTTCCTGATTCCTGTCCGCTACCTGGTCCCTAGTCCTTGTTCCTGGTTCCTGCTCCTCTGTTACACTATTGTCCCTGTGTTCAGCCTGTCACCTGCGATCACGCCTACAGACCTCTGCCAGCACCATCTCCTACCTACTGCTCCTGCCACGCCTCGCCTGCCGTCACTGGCAACCAAGCCAGGGGTAGCGACCTGGGGGTCGCCTGCCGCAGCAAGTCCATCCCGCCTTGCGGCGGGCTCTGGTGAAAACCAGCGGCCCCTTAGACTCCGCTCCCTGGTGAGGTTAGTGCCATCGCTGGTGACGGTCCAGTGGATCCACTACTCCAGGCGTTACAAAAAGTCTTCTTAATTGTTCCCTTTTGGCTCCAAATTGGATGGTTTGTACTTCTGAAGTCTATGGCAGTGGATTATCCTAGCCAGCTTCCATTCGTGAGAGATCTACTTCATCAGAGACCAATTTGCCATCCAAATCGGAAAAAAGACAAAAAAAACTCACAACTTTATCTGCCTGCTTGGATCCCGAGAAGTCCACGCTAACATGAAGTCTCTCAGAAGAGGTAATTGAAAAGTAGGAAGAAGTTGACAGCTGCTATCTACTGCTAGGTTTGGAAAGTCTTCTGTTAATCATAGATTTTCTCCAAGATGGTCTATCCAACGGTTTAAAATCTGCTACCCTTCAAGTACAGGTTTCAGTCTTATTAGTCATTTATTATGCCAATCTAGCAGAACATAGCTGGATGAAGAGATTTATGAAGGGAGACTCTAGAATCAATCCTAGAATCTTGAATTTACATCCACCATACCATGTAAATATGGTTCTGAAAGGTCTACCTTAGTCTTCTCTTCGAGAGTCTGTTTGAGTCGTCTGAGACTATTATCTTTTAAGATGGATTTAGTTGCCATTTGTTCTGGCAGAAGAATGAGATCCAGATGGATCAGGAGAGCCATCTCCGAGAGCTCAAGATCTTCTTTCACCTTTGGGGGTAAAAGCCCACTCAACTCAAATTTGCTGAAGCAACTTTATGGGTGGAGAAAGCATCTGCTTTAATTGAACAGATTTGTAAGACTGCTATGTGGTCAACACCTAATACCTTTACCAAACATTAGAGAGTACAGCTACAGAGAATTAAGATCTGGCCTTAGGCAGAAAGGTTCTTTAGGTTGTGGTCCACCTTCAGGTAAAATTGTTAATATTCATCTGTGGTGCCGTTATGAAGGCGAGAAAATATAATTAGTCTCATTGGTAAGCCAGTTTCCCGAATCTTTCATGATGCCAGGGGATTCTGGACTCTGACATCACCTACTTCCCAGAGTCAAATGTATTCACTAATCAAGTGGATTTCCTGCTGCACCAAGAGGCAGTCACATGTATTTATGGATCAAGTGGATTTTTTGCTGCACCAAGAGACATATATTTTCAGGGTTGGTCTCTATCTTTACATGTTGAATATCCCCAGATTTTTTGCAGTCAGATGTACTCCGTGATCAGGAGGATTTCAACACCTCCAGACCTTCTGTAGTCAGATGTATTCACTAACCAAATGGATTTTCTGCTGCGCCAATAGACAGTCAAATTTATTTATGGGTCAAGTAGATTTCCGGCTGCATCATTTTTTTTCCTACCATTTTTGTCACCTTTTGTGGTCCAGCAGCTAGGTGAGGAAAAAAAAAAGTTCAGCACTCAAAAACACCTAAACCACAAAAGTGGTCAAAGACAAAAATGCAAGAAAAATATAAATGCATGAAAAAAAATAGTCATGCGCCGCATTGGCGTTTTTTGGGGGCTTAAGGCTGACTTCACACTGCCTTAAAGGGGTTGTCCGGCGATAAAAAATTATTCACAGAATAACACACATTACAAAGTTATACAACTTTGTAATGTATGTTAAGTTAGTGAATGGCCCCCTTCCCCGTGTCCCCCCCACCCCTGGAAGTGTAGTGCACTATACATACCTGATTCGTGTCGACCCCGGCCACCATCTTTGGGACAATGACGTCGTCTTCGGGAGGCTGGCCGGACCGCACCAGCCCTCCTTCATGCTGGCCCCCCTCTGCCGCGTCATCAGCTGCGATTGGCTGAGCTTAGTTATGATCAGCCAATCGCGGCTGAGCAGCTGATTACGCGGCAGAGGGGGGCCGGCATTAGGGACGGATGGAGCGGTTCGGCCAGCCTCCCAAAGACGACGTCATTGTCACAAGATGGCGGACGGGGGTCGACAAGAATCAGGTGAGTATAATGCACCACACTTCCGGGTCTAGCGTGGGTGGGGGGGAAACATGGGGAAGGGGGCCATTCACATACATAACATACATTACAAAGTTGTATAATTTTGTAATGTGTGTTATTTTTTGAATAATTGCTTAGCGCCGCACTACCCCTTAAAAATCTTGGAAAAAAACACAAAGAAAACCCACATGGCAGTTTTTTTTTGTTTTTTTTGCAGAAAGCGAGATGTCAGCTGGAAGTAACGGAAGTTTATGATCGGTTTTACCCACATGGGGGGTGATTTATCAAACATGGTGTAAAGTAGAACTGTCTCAGTTGCCCCTAGCAACCAATCAGATTCCACCTTTTATTTTCCAAAGAGTCTGTGAGGAATGAAAGGTGGAATCTGATTGGTTGCTAGGGGCAACTGAGCCAGTCCTACCTTACACCCCTTTGATAAATCTCCCCCATGCTGTTTTTTGGGGTGACATTTTTTTATCTCCTCTCCGGCCTTTTTAAGGCTCTGTGTCAGTTTTTCCACAACGCAGCATGCTGAGGGGGTGGCGTTTTTTTCAGCAAACTGTGGCGCTTTTCTTTTTCTCCCATAGACTTCAATGGGATTGTTCTGGTTTTCTCAATAGCACCATTGCTGTGCGTATGCCGTTTTTTTATCACCTTTTTTGGTCCAGAAGCCAGGTCATGTGATCGCAAAGGAAAACAAAAAAAGTCCACCACACGTAAACGCCTAAACCACAAAAAAGACCACTAACATATAAAGACAAATACGGCAGAAAAAAACTAAATGCGCGGAAAAAACGCCGCATTATAGTGAACTGGCCAGCATAACACGTCAGTTTTATCGCATGCTGAAAAGCATATAAACAAACTTCAATCAAAGCTGCCAAAAAACACTTCAAATCTTCCTAGTGACTATGGAAGCTGGTGGTAGCAGGGATTCCTCTATGACGGCTCAGCCTGCAGCTGCAATCTCTGAGGTTATGCGGTTTCCACGCCAGACTTGACCAAATATTTCGTAAAGAGTGTCCCCACCAGCCTGTGAGCCCAGGCCCCGCCCTCATGCGGGTGTATCATAACCACAGCGCAACCAAACCCGACACAGCACAGCGGAAATGCCCTCCCTGCCCCAACTTTTGATGGTCTTTCCTCATAGTCAACCGGATAGCGCTGAGAAACAAGACGTCAACCAATCAGCTTTCAGATACGGCCGGAATAGCCAATCAGGACGAAGAAGGGGCGGATCCTAAAAACCAAAGAGTGTGGTTATGCGAGGAGGCTGGACGTTAGGTGAAGGCGTGGCGAGGGTGGGTTCTGGTCACTGAAGGACGGGAGGATTAGCCAATCGTCTTTACGCTTGATGTCGGAGGCGGCGCTTTGATTGGGTGGTGCCTGGAGCGGCTGTGAGCAGCGTTAGCTGTTGGGTTAGGTTGTGCCCGGGCAGGTAAGGGAGACCTGAGAACTGGGGATTGCAGACTCGGCTTGGGAGGACCTGAGCGCCGCCGCTGCCGCCTCTCAGGTGAGTTTATGGTGTTTACGTTCTCTTCTTTGACGCAGTTGCCCCTTCTGTACACCCGGGAGGACTGCTCTATCACCTACACAGGGGAGCAACGCACTTCTGGGCTGAGGTTTCCCCATCCTTGTCACGTGACGTGACCTGAGCTGGCCCTGCCCTGTGCCCAGCTCTGTAGGGCACTGTGTACCTGGGCACTGTCATGTCAGGGCTGTCATAGCCTAGGGGCTCTCTAACATCATTGGATCAAGTTGGCAAAGTGTCATTCTAACTCTTGCTGTTGTTGTAGCCTGGATTTCCCTCAATTTGTGCCACCATTTTGGGCAGTGGGCGCAGTACTGGTGCAATATTTAGTCTTGTGCCATATCCAGGTTATGCATGGTGCAGCGTGATGGCGGTCGCAATAAGTCGCTTTATAACTCGAAGCTTGGGAACTGTCGCAGAACTACAACTCCCATCATGACTTCACAAACAACGGGCATGATGGGAGACGTGTACTGAGGAATAGGAAGTTTCTGGTCTCTACAAGGATATCCAGATGCCAACTAAAGGGAGTGGCCAATGTCTTGTGTGTGTATAGTGTATCCATGGTCAGGGGTTGGGAGTGCCAGCCCCAGTGATGATCCTCAGGGCTTTAGGCGCTGTTCACACCAGACTTTCCCAGTTGATAGTAATCCTTGTTCAGTCTGACACGTGAACGTATTCCTGATGTAAGGAAAAGCATTTATAGGGATTCCCAGGTTTCCTTAAAGGGGGTTTCCTCTATGCCGAAATGCAGTTCTTCACCATTAAGGTTTGTGATTGTTGTTGTTTAACTTGTTTTTGAGAGTCTAAACCAGGAGTGTCACACACGAGGCCCTCCGGCTGTTGCGAAACTACAATTCCCATCATGCCCGGACAGCCGAAGGCTGTCCGGGCATGATGGGAGTTGTAGTTTTGCACCAGCCAGAGGGCCGTAAGTTTGACACCCTTGGTCTACGACAGTCTTCTATGAGAATGTTCCGTAACCTTTGGCCTTCCAGCTCTTGAGGAGGTGAGTTCTGCCCCTTGGTGGTGCCAGGAGTTTTCATGACCGTGTATTTTCTGTATCATGCGGAAGTAGCACTCTTGTCTTGCCCTCATATAGTGATTGTATATCCCAAGGGGAGTCCTCACACCACCAAATTTTGGACTTTGATATCGATACTTAGTGTAGAGTCACAGTTCTCAATCACAAAAGTAAAAAATTACTTGATCCTCACACCACCAAATTTTGGACTTTGATATCGATACTTAGTGTAGAGTCACAGTTCTCAATCACAAAAGTAAAAAATGACTTGAGTGCGATGCACAGATTCCCAGGTCGGGTGCAGAGAAGCCGCTAACGGTAAGTCAGGGATGTATACAGCATCCCTGACTTACTGTTTTGTAAGTGGAGCAGGAGACTCGTGGTGCCAAGGAAACTGTAGATGTCCTGTAGCTAGAATTATATATGTATAATCCAGGTATTGAACCATTTGTCCCCACACTTGCCAATCACTTTATAATCAACAGGGGTCCTGTCTAAGGGGGCTATTACACAAGCCGGTAAGGGCCCAATAATAACTGTAAACGAGCGCCGATCTGCTAGATCATGCTATATCTGCTATAATCATTTAACAAGGGCTGCATGGACATCGTTACTGATGTCCCTGCAGCCCGTGCTAAACATACATACATTACCTATCCATGGTCCAGGGCTTCTCCCCAGGTCCCGCGCGCTCCAGCTTCAGAGCGGCCTGTCTTAACTGACGGGCCGCTCAGCCAATGACTGGCTGCAGCGCTCCCGGCCAGTGATTGGCTGAGCGGCCTGTCAGCTAAGAAGCTGTGGCATGCGGGACCCGGGGGGAGTCAGAGCGCAGGAGGAGCCCTGGAACATGGATAAATAATGTATTTACTTTGCAAATCGTCAGCCGCCGGCCGCACACCGCTATTACACGTAGTGGTGCGCGGTCGGTGCCTGACAATTATAGGTCCAAACCTATATCAACAATCGTCCGATGATCATTGTGTTTAATTCACGGAACGATAATCGGCTGGATAGGGCTGATTTGGCCGATTATCGTTCCGTGTATTAGGGCCCTAAGAGTATATGCACACTTACGGAATCCCGCCGCAGATTCTGCAGCTCGCCCTCATGCACATCTCCGCTGGTCCCATAGGCTTCATTTTATGGTTTGTCGGATGCCGCCGCCTGCCCAAAGAGTGAACCCGCTCATTCTTCGGGTGGACGGTGGAATCTGGCAAACCATAAAATGAAGCCTATGGGACCAACGGAGATGATCGCGGGGGCAAGCTGCGGAATCCAGGGCAGGTGATCCGCCGGGATTCCGTAGTGTGCACATACCCAAATGGTTCTATTTAAGTTAATGGCGCCGGCTGTAGAGGCTAGTGCCGCGTAAGGAACGCCGGTGAGCGCTTTGTCAGGCTTTGTCATGGCTTTGCATGTGGGGCTGATAAAGTAATGGTGAATCCTAGAGAGAGGTCATCGCTTTATATCAGGGGTAACGAACCTTGGCTCTCCAGCTGTTGCAAAACTACAACTCCCATCATGCCTGGACAGCCAAAGCTTTAGCTTTTTTTTTACTTTTGCAACAGCTGGAGAGCCAAGGTTCTTTACCCCTGCATTAGATGGAGTACCCCTTTAAGGTAAATCCGTGTACCTGTACAGCCACACAAAATCAATGCAGTCATAATAATTTTGCACCCAGCTTTCCCAGAAACAGATACACATAAGAGGTCATAGGGAAAAAGCAGCAGAGGCTTGAGGAGGTGGAGTATTAGCCCATGGAGGCTGTCTGTGCCCTAATACCTGTCTATCCTATGGCTCTCAATTTTAACTATTTGCATCCTGCAGTAAAGTGTGCGAAACCTTCTAACGCTTCTGTTTTACACCGAGCCCATTAGATAAGGAAGGCAACGTGAAACGAAAGCGATAAGTCAGCCTGTGGTATGTGTCCACAGGGAATGGTTCAAGATGAGAGACAAGGTCGTATTGCTTAAAGGGAAACTCCGCCTTTTTGCAATCACAGCTGAACTCGACTGTCCATAGACGTCTCATAGACTGTGAATTGAGCTGTGGTCGAGCGTGTCCACTCTGATTATTCTGTGGACAACCAATCCGACCTCTGCAGATCAGGGGTCGGATCATGAATATTGGATGGGTTTTAATCTTTAACAGGACAACACGGTTCAAACAAAACACTAAACTCGACTGATGGTACCTGGAGCATTGTGGGTACTCGGGTGACAGGCCGGTATCTATAATCCCACATGACTGAGAGTCCAGATAAGCCAACCACAGATTCCACATAGTAGCTAAAACTCTCATTGACATGCATTGTACTCAGTTACTCTAATGTAGGTTTTACCTGCTATAGATAGGGATATATGTGTGTGTATGTGTATATATATATATATATATATATATATATATATATATATATATATATATATATATATTATATATAATCTCACACACACACACACACACACAGTAGTACCTTGGGTTAAGAGCGTTTTGGTTTAAGAGCTCACAGTTTTTCAAAATTGTAACTTAGTTTAAGAGCATTGCTTTAGTTTAAGAGCTCCCTGTACTGGGTGGGAGTGGGGGAGGGGCACTGTACTCAGACCCAGGAAGTCTCCCTCACCTTTCAAATCATAGCAGATCCACTTCAGGCTGGGGCTTACATCAGGGGACAGGACTGTGGGGGTAATCTCTCCATCGCTGTAACCCCTCTCTCCCCGGACAGAGAGTGCTGCATGTATGTGCCCACTGTCCTGCTCATCCCTTCATGCTCCCTGCAGTCTCTGTCAGTCCTTGTGTTTCCCATCCTCTCCATTACTGTACAGTAACATATAATATCACATATTCTGCTGTTTCTAAATGTTTGTTTCATCTGTCTTACATGTTATTCAGAATTTTAAAAAAATCATTATTTTTGGGGTGTGGAACCAATTGTCTGCATTTCTATGATTTCTTATGGGAAAATTTGCTTTGCTTTAAGAGTGGATTTGGATTACAAGCACAGTCCCGGAACGAATTATGCTCATAATCCAAGGCACCACTGTGTGTGTGTGTGTGTGTGTGTGTGTGTGTGTGTATATCTCTGTGTGTGTGAATAGCTGTCACCCTGGAGACCTGGTGCGGAGGATAGACGCCGACATTGGGCCTATGAGTCCATCGACTATATATAAGAAGGAAAAATAAAGAGCCCATCTAAAGGCCAGGTGCGGTTTTGTGCCGTGTTCTGGCCACTTGGCCTGGCCATGACCCAAACTGAAAGCCGCGTAGGTATCTATGATGCAGCGAGTTCAGGTCATTAAACCTGTGGTCAGGCCAGGACACAAGGCTGAGTACACTCCTGTGATACTTTCCCAAAGGGTTAAGTTCTGGTTTATCCAATGCTTCTTTATTTATTTGTCTGTTTATGTGTAATTTCCATTCTGTAGCTGAGTGTTTGCTACATTGTATTCCGAGACAAGGTGATACTCTGTAAACAGACGCCCCCACCATTGTTTGGAGTATCAGTCCAGGTAATCTTCTGTCGTCTTCTCTTCAGCCCACAGAGGATTTCCTCGGTATACCCACACATGATCAGTGATGGGGATTTTCATGCGAAATCCGATGCAATGCGGTACGTGTGAAACCGGCCTCTAAGCAGATTTTGCTGCGGATCTGTGTTGACTTTTCACCCCACGTTACAGTAAGGGCCCTATTACATGGGACGATTATCGTGCGAAAAATCGTTTTATCATTCGAATTTAAATGATAATCGTTCTGTGTAATTGCAGGCAACGATCGAAAAATTGTTCGTATGTCTTTGATCATTGATTTAGATCTGAACCTAAAATTATCTTTAATCGTTCGCTGTAATTCCACATTCGTTCGCTCAAGTTCCACATTTGTTCACTAATCGTTCGGTGTAATTGCGCATTGTTCATTGTTTTGCTGGGATCAGATGGAGCAAACGATCGCAATAACGTTCGTAGTAACGATCGTAACGAATGACTATTGTTCTGTGTAATAAGGTGAACGATTTCAGGTTAACGATAAACAATCTCATTTGCGATCGTTAGTCGTTAATCGTTAAAAATCGCTCCGTGAAATAGGAGGAGAAGGTTTTCTAGGAAACATCAGCTGTGACTGTGAGCTGTGTGTTTGTACGCTAACTAGATGCGGGGTCACTGGTCACAGCTGGGGTCACTGACCGCAAGCAGAGATCTTATTTTTATAGTGGACAATCCCAACTTTATGCAACCACGGCAGGTATCATATGGGGGTATTCTGACCGGTCGAAGTTATCACATAATTTGATGCCATGAAGGTCTCATAGATTGGGGTCCGGTTTAAAGTGAATTTTCCATCAGGTGGTACATCAATAGACTGGCGCCGGCACGGGGATGTTGATGTCGCAGGACAGAACGTCATACTGGGGTCCGGACAGGCCCGACTCCAACGCCGGTACTCAGGGATAGACCAACACTAGGCCGCATGACCCCAGCAGCGCCGCCAGTCTATTGATGTAAAAATCTTAAAGCGATATACCCTGATGGTACCCTTACATGTACAGTACCACAGCGGCACAATCCACTGAGATACCGGCCTATGGCTCTGCATTCTCACAGTGGATTTTCATTCGGATTCTGACGGATTGTGTAGGGACCATCTGGGGTCACAGAGATTTTTACTTGTGGCCCCTGTGAGGGTGGATAACTTATGATATATGAGCCGGCAATGTATCAGGTGTTCATAGGCTTGTATAACGTTTCCAGGGTCTAAAGTCTCCCCATTCAGGCCTCTGGTTCCTAGGTTTCGTTCTGGTTGTCTGGCCGCAGTCTATCTTTGTAATGTGCTTACAGGGTGATTAGTTTATCACCTTTGGACTTCAACCCCATGTGGACGTATAGAGCGAGCAAAACCTGGAGGGGCTGAGTTGTGTCTTTCCTCTCTCCTCCTCCTTTTCCTCTTTGACCTGAATTAAGACCATGTGACCCAGCACGATTTTCCAGGGGAAGCGAGCACCGTCTGCTACCTGTGCTAATACACGCAGGGGGGTGGCCAGAACAATCCTTAGATTGTTTGTGCAGCCTGTTGAAGTCGGCACTCCTATTACACGGGGTGACATAATCGTGCATGTTGGCTGATCAATGTCTTTCAACAAGCCCTAATACACTAAATGATTATCGGCCTGAATGGTCACTAAGGCTGGGTTCACACTGCGTTTTTTTCCCCCCATCCTTTTTATGCAAATAAAACAGAACAAAAAAACAGTTGAATTTGTGTGCATCCATTTTTCTATTGGTTTCAATTATATATAAAAAAAAAAATCAAAAACAAGGTCGACCACATTTTTGTTTAAAGGGGTTGTTCACCAAATTTTTTTTTTCTTTCAAATCAACTGGTGCCATAAAGTGCCAGAGATTTGTAATTCACTTCTATTAATTAAGCCTTCCAGTACTTATCAGCTGCTGTGTGTCCTGCAGGAAGTGGAGTTTTCTTTCCTGTCTGACACAGTGTTCTCTGTTGCCTCCTCTGTCCATGTCAGGAACTGTCCAGAGCAGCAGCAAATCCCCATAGAAAACCTCTCCTGCTCTCCAGACTGGAAATAATACAACTTCCTGCTGGGCATACAGCAGCTGATAAGTACTGGAAGGCTTGAGATTTTTTTAATAGAAGTAAATTACAAATCTCTGGCACTATATGGCTGCAGTTGATTTGAAAGAAAAAAAATTGGGGTGTACAACCCCTTTAAGCTGAAAAGACATGCATTCTGATCAATTTTTTTTTATTTATTTTTTTAGTAATGAAATTCAATAGAAAAACAGATCAAACCAGATGCAGACTAATGCACCCTTTTTTATCATCTTTTTTTTGCATAAAACGGATGGAAAAAAAATATTAGCAGTGTGAACCTGGCCTTATAGGCCAAGTAATACTGATAACCCTTTAATTTGACAGGGCCTTTTCTCCTCTCTAAAGCCCCTATTCCATGAGATGACTGCTGGAAGAGAAAACGAGCACTATTCCATGTGTCGGTGGCGAGCGGGTGAGTACAGGGGGGGCTGCCTGGGTGATCGCTAGATCGTCCGGGCAGCCCATAGAGGATAGTGGTGGTCTGCTGCCACCGCTACTATGCCGCAGATCGCTGCTATCATTGTCATTTGTCTTTCCACATGTTGAAAGACAAACAGCAGCCATCAGCCGACATCGTTCATGTTGGCTGATCGTTGCCTTCTATTACACAGTACGATTATCGTCCGAATACGGCCGATAATCGTTTCATGTAATAGGGCCTTAAGAATGGTGGCGGTAAACCAATTCTTCTCATTCATTTGTGGGACATTTTACTTCCATTCTTCCAATCAATTGACGTCCTCGAGGTCTAACCCCACCAACCACTTAACTAGTTATTCCCTATTGTGTGGATAGAGGATAACTTTTTAGGGCCCTATTACATGGGAAGATTATCGTGTGGAAAATCGTTATTTTGTTTAAATTTAAACGATAATCGCTCTGTGTAATTGCGGGTAACGTGTGTCGTTGATTTAGATCTGACCCTTAAATCATTGTTAATCGTTCGGTGGAATACCACATCGTTCCTTCTTTTGCTGGAATCAGATGGAGTAACCGATCGTAGGGCCGACTATCGTTCTGTGTAATATAGTGAACAATTTCAGGTTAACGAGCTGACCTCACCCTACGGGCGCTGCTGCCCACTTTGTCATGGTGCTGTTCATTCCTCCCATAGCCACCCGGTTCCAGAGATCTCCTCCAGCTTGTACAGATGCAAATGTCTGGTTCGGTGCCCTAGAGGTGGGTCCAGTGCACCGATATATCCTCCCCTCAGTGATGCACCATCTTCAGAATCAGTCACTAAGAGGAGGAGATGTCTGTGCACTGGGGAACCGGACCCACCTCCAATGCACCAAACTAGACTTTTGCGTTAATACAAAATGGAGGAGACCGGTATCAGGCGTTGATGGGAGAAATGAACGGCACCGCTACAGTGTGCATGGCGGCACAGATCAGGTCATAAGGAAACCTTACTCAAGTAGTTACCAAGGTCCATTCGCTTTAAGTTTAGACCAGTATTAGTTGGCCTATTTGAATCCAAAAAAATATACCCTAATAATTGGGTACTTTCTCTTTTAAAGAATATTTTTTACATGTCAAAAGTTCTGATTGGTCGGGGTCTGGGTTTTTAGACCCCACTGATCAATCCTTTTGCCCCTTGAGTTGTAGGGCCCATCTTTTCTGGTATTTTTAGCCTTGGTGTCCCGTCTGCTTGGGATTTTATGGTGTCGCCAGAACTTCTTACAGGATATTCCTGGACTGTGATTGTTGGTTTGGCTAGAGACGGCAACGCTTCAATATTAATAGCATGTATTATTCATGCATTCTCGTGTGGGCTAAAAGGTTTCCTTCCAAAGCCTTCCAAATAGTTGTGATATAAAGGCTCCACTCGGTAATAACAGGGCTCATAGCGTATTGGTAAAATAGTGTATATGTATATATGTGTATATAGCTCTTCTGGGGGTGGATATTACAGTGCAGAATCATTTATATGGATTTCTAATAAACATTTCCGCACTGAAAATGTAATAAAAATTTCCGCCATCCTTTATGGGGTTTAATGCCCCCCTCCACCCAGTTGTATATATGGGAGCATATCCCTGTGTCTATATCTCTATTGTGTAAAATTAATTTATTCCACACAGGGGATCAAGCTCTGTATATTTCAAAGGAGCGATGATTACTTAAAAATAATAAAATTCATCCCATTTCTGCCAGTCCGGCGTTTGTGATTAGCTGCGGATTGTTGTAATTGATCCCTGTGGATATTGGATTCTAAGTAAATTCCTGTGTATAGGAAGGATGTGGTTCCATTGTGTTAGCTGGAGGACAACACTGCATATACTGGTTATAATGTGGGGCAGATATACGTAGGGTGAGGTCAGGTCGGCCTTATACACTTAAATCTAAGTGCACAATAATCTGTGATGGTGCAAAAATTTATTCTGCTGATTTAAAGGTTCTAGAGTATATGAGAAGCAGTCCCTGAAAAGGCAACCAGGCCTGTGCTGGGCATGCTGAAAGCTATTACAAGTCCTATTACACAGGGTGATTATGGGTTGGTTATGGCCCCTCTGACCTAGCACAGAAAACGATTGCTTGTTGGGCACAGATCTTCCTATGTAATAAGGGATGTGTGGATGATGAATGGCGGTAAAAGGCCTCATGAATAGTGCGGAGTAGAGAGGCTGCACTGTTGGCGTTCGGCACCGTTCTCTGAACCCTAGCGTCCGGCACAGCTATAGTGGGTTGGATCAATTTTTTCAGGACTCCCCAACTTCTGCAGCCTCGGGGAATCCAATGCTGAGCATTCAGGTTCGCAGTATACAACCCACAAGCAATCCAACGTTGCTTTGTGTAACGCCTGGAGTAGTGGATCCACTGGACCGTCACTAGCGATGGCACTAACCTCACCAGGGAGCGGAGTCTAAGGGGCCGCTGGTTTTCACCAGAGCCTGCCGCAAGGCGGGATGGACTTGCTGCGGCAGGCGACCCCCAGGTCGCTACCCCTGGCTTGGTTGCTAGTGACGGCAGGCGAGGCGTGGCAGGAGCAGTAGGCAGGAGATGGTACTGGCAATGGTCTGTAGGTGAGACCGCACGTGACAGGCTGAACACAGGAACCAAAGTGTAACGGGGAAGCAGGAAGCAGGAACAAGGAGTGGGGACCAGGTAGCGGACAGGAATCAGGAACAAGGACTAGGGACCAGGTAGCGGACAGGAATCAGGAACAACAGGGAGCTGGGCCAAACGCTATGGGAAGCATGTAGAGGCTCCAACACCTGCAGTGGGGCAGGGCTGGAATTTATAGGGAGTGATTGTGTGCATGACCAATTAGGAGCGCACTGCCCCTTTAAATCTGAGACAGCCGGCGCGCGCGCGCCCGAGGAGGCGGGGGCGCGCGCGCCGGCCGGCACAGTGACTGACAGGAGCGTGGAGAGGTGAGACGCCCCCCGGGGCCGAAGTAACAGCAGCGCCGGGTCCCTGCTTATGGACACCGGCTGCTGCATGGGAAAGAGAGGAGTCGCGGCGGCGGCCCGGAGCACGGGCCGCCGCCGCGGCCGTGACACTTTGTTTGGCCCTCTGCCCATGTGATAGTTGTCTTGACTAAGGGCCCTATTACACAGGACGACTATCGTGGGAAAAATCATCATATCGTTCAAATTTAAATGATAATTGTTCTGTGTAGTTGCAGGCAATGATCGAAAAATCGTTTGTGTGTTGTTGATTTAGATCTGAACCTAAAATTATCGTTAATCGCTGGCTGTAATTCCATATTCGTTCCCTCAAGTTTCGCATTTTTTTCAGTAATCGATCAGTGTAATTGCACATTGTTCATTGTTTTGCTGGGATCAGAAGGAGTAAACTATCATCGTAATGATCGCAATAACGATTGTAGTAATGATCGTAACTAACAACCATCGTTCTGTGTAATATGGTGAACGACTAACGTGATTGTTTATCGTTAAAAATCGCTCCGTGTAATAGGACCCTTAGTGAATGCCGATCTAGATTGTGCATCTGTCCATGTAATAGGGCACTACGACTACACGCACAATGCATGCTCCATTGTTTTCAGTGGGTATATAAGGATTACAAGGGACGGGTCCACCCTGTCCATATCTACCTTCATACCCACTGTAGTCAGACATTAGCTTCTTATGTTGGAAAATTTGCTACCGTAGTCAGTTGTGGATTTTCCATGTACAAATCCAAGCCTGCAGCATCGTCACACGCGCACCGACTTTCCACGGATAACATGGCTTCCTGTACGTTCCATCATTACGGCCCTGTGAAAGTGAATGCTTGGCTAATGGTATTTTTCTCCTTAATGACCACATAAAACTGGTGTAGAAAATAATGGTAAGCCTCTTTAATAGAGCTTACCTAGTGAGCGGTAATTACAGCCTCGCTAATCCCTCCTGGCTGATACATGGGCCGGGTGTTCTCTAGATATATATTAATTTATGTAATACTATGCTTTTTTGGGTGAAAAAATGCTTCTACTCTGTCTCAGAATTTAAAAAATATATATTTTTTAAAGTGTCCTAAGTGGGCTTGTGCATGGAACGTGTTGGCCGTCGCCACTATTTATGCATCTTTTTCAGCTCTACGGAGCATGCTCTAAATCTGTTTTTTTTTTTTTTGCATTAAATTTACATAAATGTATTTCGTGCAGGGATGGGGAGCCTTTGGCCCACCGGCTGTTGCACAACTACAATTCCCATTGTGTCTGGACAGCCAAAGCTTTGACTGCCCAGGCATGGGAGGGCCGAAGGTTCCCCATCCCTGCTTTAGGGCGGGTTCTCACTATGGAATTCTCGCGGACAATGTCCGCGGAATTCCATCAGCTGTCCGCCTGCACGGGCACGCGCTTTTCCGCCGGCTCCATGGACACCATTCTATGGGCCGGCGTATTCCGCGATCCGCTTAAAGAAGTGACATGACACTTCTTTCAGCGTATAGCGGAATACGCTGGCCCATAGAATGGTGTCTATGGGGCCGGCGGAAAGGCGCCCAGATGTGCGGGTGGACAGCTGACGGAATTCCGCGGACATTGTCCGCGAGAATTCCGTAGTGTGAACCCGCCCTTAGTGAATATATCCCATAATTTATGTTTTGCACAACCAAATAACGCTGCCCAAAGCAAAATTGCCGTCAGTCTACCAGTCACGCCCCTGACCAGTTGGCTATGTTTTTGTGAAATAAACATAGCCAGAAAATAACTCGTCTAGTCTACCTTCTATGCTGATTGTTATAAAATAGATTGTCACATCACATTCACTTGGACTGATTTTGCACCTAAGGAAGTGTCCTGGCATGAGCTACAGGACTGCAGCACTGTGGACATACAACAGTAGGTACACTGGTATTTCTCAAGGAACAGCTGTCCTGGTCTCTATAGATGAGGAGGAAGCTTTGATTTACCTTTGTGGGTCAATTTCATCAATCAGACTGGCTCAGCTTGCAGGTACACGTTTCAGGCTTTCTTAAGGCCCTATTCCACGGGCCAACTGGAGGCGCAAATGAGCGCTGTCAGTGCTCGTTTGCTCCTCGGTTCCCGCTCACTGCCGCCGCTATTCCACGCATCCGCAGCGAGTGGGCTAGTCCGAGGGGGGACTGCCCGGGTGATCGCTGATTGTCCAGGCAGCATATAGCAGCGGTTTGCTGCCCCCACTCCTATTTCACGGAGTGACAGCAGCAGATCGCTGCTATATGAGTTGTTTGTTTTTCATCATGTTAAAAAAAACAAAAGACTGCAACGATCAGCCGACATGAACGATGTTAACTGATTGTTGCCTTCTATTCCACGGGACGATTATCGGCCGAATATGGATGATAACTGTTCTGAGGAGTAGGGCCTTTAAACTTTCCTGCTCATATCACATGCTAAGCTCCACCCCCAACTACTTTGTCCTGGGTCTCTTCGTTACTAGAGACTGAATTCCCCTGACAACAGGCAGTGAGCAGCAGATTGCAAAAAACGGAGACCTAGTGGCCAAAACTTTAGGGTCGTATTTCTAGGGTAATTTTTGATAAATGAAGTGATTTACAAATAGATTAAAAATTACTTGGAGGGAAGTTCTTTAAAGCGATGGCGACCATTTAACGTTACAGTGCTGGCTGATTGATAGGGAGCATTGGCCCACTAGCAGCATGCGTCACCTATCCTGAGTATGATGTGGGAGCGGAGTTAATTTTGACAGGACTCCTAGAAGTGAAGGAGAGTCCTGCTTATTATATATCTTTGTGCCTACAGAGAGTCACCTGACAGGTTCACTTAGGGATGCATTCACGTGCTGTATTTTAACCGTATTTCGATGCCTTGGATCATGTTTTTTAATCGTGGTCATGACCCTCGATACTCGACATGCCACTTACGTCTGCATATTGGAAGTGAGCACGTTTCCCGGATTGCTTTCTCGCCACCGCAGATATTTCACAATCTGGAGATCCCTCTAATAAGGACTTGCTGAAACAAGAAGTTTTGCATACTCTTCTATGAGAGCGACTTCCAGCTGCACTTGTGGGGAGGCGGAGTTCTTCCTTAGTAGTTGGCAGCCAGTCGTTTCCTATATGGCTTCTTGTATCTACCTCTTCTACCTCCTCTCCTGGCAGATCTTCACAAGCAGAGAATAATGATGGTTCTTATTTCACACAAGGAAGTGTCCCCAGGAGGGATTGCACAAGGTTCACTTCACCGCGTCATCCGTATAGTCCTGCAGGGTGCGATGGTGTCACCGTACCGGCTCCCCCACCAAGTCTATAGTGGTGGTGTTGCTGTTTCTTCCCCAGTTGTGAGTAATCGGTTACAGTGATGTATCCAGTGTAAATAGAAGACTCTCTGCTCCTTGTTTAGTTTGGATCCAGCCGGTCTTATCAGGGTGTTGTCAGTCGCATTCTCCAGAGCAGCGCTCTTCCAGCAGCATGACTGACATCATTTCCACTGCTAGAGATCACAGGCATTACACTTCATTGCACTAATCCTCTATACTAATTTACACTCCTCCGGCCATCCACACACTATACACTGCAACCAACCATACACACACACACACCATACACTCCTCCAACCAACCATACACACACACCATACACTCCTCCAGCCATCCACACACACACCATACACTCCTGCAGCCATCCACACACACACACACACACACACACACCATACACTCCTCCAGCCATACATACACCATACACTCCTCCAACCATACACACACCATACTCTCCTCCAGCCATCCATACACACACACACACACACACCATACACTCCTCCAGCCATACACACACCATACACTCCTGCAGCCATCCACACACACACACACACACACCATACACTCCTCCAGCCATACACACACCATACACTCCTCCAACCAACCATACACACACACCATACACTCTTCCAGCCATCCACACACACACACACACACACCATACACTCCTGCAGCCATCCACACACACACACACACCATACACTCCTCCAGCCATACACACACCATACACTCCTCCAGCCATACACACACCATACACTCCTCCAACCATACACACACCATACACTCCTCCAGCCATCCATACACACACCATACACTCCTCCAGCCACACACACACACACTCACAGCATACACTCCTCCAGCCACACACACACACACTCACAGCATACACTCCTCCAGCCACACACACACACACACACACCATACACACACACACCATACACTCCTCCAACCAACCATACACACACACACACACACACCATACACTCCTCCAACCATAAACACATACACACACACCATACACTCCTCCAACAATACACACACACACACACACACACACACACACACTCCTCCAACCAACCATACACACACACTCCTCCAACCATAAACACACACCATACACTCCTCCAGCCATCCACACACACACCACACACTCCGCCAACAATACACACACACCATACCCTCCTCCAACCAACCATACACACACACACGCACCATAAACTCCTCCAGCCATCCACACTGGTGTGCCCCCATATAGTACAGAGGGGTGGCTGATCCTTCCCGTGTTTGCAGGTTTGGCTGACGTTACCATCACCTTAAAAGGGTTATTCACCGTGTTCTCTTTTTTTTTTTTTTTTTTTTTTTTTTTTACTTTTCAAATCAAATTACTTGTATTAAAAAATCTCCAGTCTTCCAGTACTTATCAGCTGCTGTACGTCCTGCAGGAAGTGGTGTATTCTTTCCAGTCTGGCACAGCGCTCTCTGCTGCCACCTCTGGCCAGAGCAGCAGCAAATCCCCATAGAAAACCTCTCCCGCTCTGGACAGTTCCTGACATGGACAGAGGTGACATCTTGCCGGTGATGCCCCAGTAAATCATGCCGCCACTGACCATTGCACGTATGCGGCGTTGCGTCCACCGTGAGCGCGTACCCTTCCTGATAATAAATATGAACCTGTTATTTTAGTAACAGCAAATGAGAGCGTTGGCCACTTTCACCTCCGGAAGATCGCAATAATCTCGCACGTGAGGCCTATCTGTCTCAGCTTGTTATATGCTGCTGACTATCCCCTGATGGCGGTGGGAGCAGGGGGCGGGGGGGGGGGGTAGTGTCTTTTCACTTTCTTTAAATAGCATCACAATTATTAGCGGGATAATCCTCCTCGGCCTTGTTTGTTCTGCATTCTTCAGGCCGCGGTAGGTGATTCCCATGTTCCTTATGTATCTGCAGGTAATGAGTCCTTCAGGGATTTCGGTCTGTAAAGCTCTTCCTGATTTCCCTTTTGCAGTTTCTGTGCACGTGAATATGGCCGTGCGAGCCCGGGCCGCTCCGGTGCGCCGTGCTATGGAAGCCGATAGCTAATTGTGTCATGTAACTCGATGCTATGGGTACGGTATGTGATTAATACATATTGACCGGGAGAGGCGTGAATGTGATAAATAGGCTCTCAGGCCAGATGTAAAATTAGTCAATCAATGTGGCTTCACGTCTTTACCCGACGTGTTTTGACTGTGATTGTTCTGGGGAATGTTACTATAGACAACTAGCCATAGGCTAACCTTTTATAATCCTCTTATTTACATGCTCGTCGCCTTTCAGATGGAGAAGATAAGTGGCTGCCAGACATCGGCCCAGATTTTCTATTGAGAATATACCACAAAATTTGTTGGTCAAAAAGGGTTATGCTAAAGGGATAGGGCCGAAATGTGGCAAAAAATATAGCTAAAATTTTGGTGCACAATTCTAGGGGATAGGAGACACATCTACCTCTCTATGGTTCTATTAATAGTCTATGGAGTCGCCGAAAAGAGGCGAGTACAGCACTCCGCACTTTCTGGCAGCCTCATAGAAAATGAATAGAGCTGCTGTATTTTAAAACAACGTAGCCGGGGGCCGATCTGGAGGTTATGGAGGTCAGACCCCCGTGATTTCTTATCCTGTGGATAGGAGACAAGAAAGTTTTAATCAGGGAACCCCTTTAATACCGGAATTGTGCATAAATTTATTTATTTTTTTTTTGTGCACATTTAAACCAAGTAAGTTTTAATCAGAGAACCCCTTTAAGTAAGTCCAACTTATGTTTGTGGTCTAAGCCTAGGTAGGTTTATCGATTTATGATCAGTACACCTTGGTATACCTGTCACTTTCAAGCACTGACCATCTAAGCTTGGACTCTCTCTGACAGTAAATCTGGGCCACTTCAAAAGGTTCTTGTCACTAATAAAAAATTTTGACATGTCCTATTTTTTTTAAATAAAGTTATGTAAAGTTTTATGTTCTAAGGTTACACATTGGGGGGAATTTATCAAACATGGTGTATAGTGAAACTGGCTCAGTTGCCCCTAGCAACCAATCAGATTCCACCTTTCATTTTCCAAAGAGTCTATGAAATATGAAAGGTGGAATCTGGTTGGTTGCTAGGGGCAACTGAGCCAGTTTCACTTTACACCATGTTTGATAAATCTCCCCCCCCCCTTGTGTTTATTTAGCACAGGATCTTCATTATAGATGAGTTCCACCCCACCCCCTTTGTGGAATGACTTCTGCATCGGTCACAGAGCATGCCTAGAAACCTCTCCCATTCAAAGGGTCTTTTCCAGAATATTGTGCGATTGTGTCATTGTCTTTGTGGCTTAGGGTCCAATGCAAATAGGATACAAACTATAGTCATAATGGACGACTATCATTCCGTTCAGAAAAGCGCTCGTTTATCGTTAATTGGCGAAAACGAAAAATCGCTTACTCTAATACACATCTCAAACTTGTGGCCCTCCGGCTGTTGCAAAACTACAATTCCCATCATGCCTGGACAGCCAAAGCTTTAGCTAGAGGGCCACAAGTGATTATCGCTTAAAAAAAATAGGCGTTCCTGTCTATTATATCACTTAGTCCTTTGTGTACATCACCGTGCAGTCAGCGTCCTATTCGGAGACTTACAGTATGGGAAGGAAAGTTATGGAGAATGCAAGTTGTTGAGTCAGCGTCTTTTAATCCATTTACCGATTTCTATAGTGTAATGGGTTTTTGAGGTGTGTCCAAATTGTAGAAGAAAAACACTGTAATGTATGAATGCCAACAGGATTGTGCAGTTCAGAAAACCTATTTCAGTACCCTGTTAGGATTAAAGGGGTACTCCAGCGAAAAAAAAAACTTACTTCTATTTAAAAATCTCAAGTCTTCCAGTACTTATCAGCAGCTGCATGTCCTGCAGGAAGTGGTGTATTCTCTCCAGTCTGACGCAGTGCTCTCTGCTGCCACCTCTGTCCATGTCAGGAACTGTCCAGAGAAGCAGCAAATCCCCATAGAAAACCTCTCTTGCTCTGGACAGTTCCTGACATGGACAGAGGTGGCAGCAGAGAGCACTGCGTCAGACTGGAAAGAATACACCACTTCCTGCAGGACATGCAGCAGCTGATAAGTACTGGAAGACTGGAGATTTTTAAATAGAAGTAAATCACACATCTATATAACTTTCTGAAACCAGTTGATTTGAAAGAAAAAGATATTCGCCGGAGTTCCCCTTTAAAGTGAGTTATCCAGATTCCTGGCCTGTATCGCCTATTTTTTTCCCCCCTCTATTATAATGGCTGGATCTATTTCCCATCACCCCGATCTAATATTGATGACCTGTCCCCATCAATCAGCTATTCTTATTTTCCATCGCTTTTACTTGAATAGAGAGCAGCTATAAAGAGCATCTCTCTCTGGAGGACGTGGAACATGTTTCAGTGGCCGCCATATTTCCTGGGGTGGTACTGCGTTGGACGTAAACGCCGACAGATGACAGCTCCTGGGTTTGGATGACCGCAACAATGATCTGTAGATCTGGAGGGACACTGATACAAGCATGTTTTTTTTATTTACAATATGCGCTGATAATATAACAGTCCTTAGGAATGAGGGACTAAAGTTAAAGGCGATATCTGGCAATTTTTTTAATTTATCAGCCGGCACGGGCAGGGGGGAACACACTTACCTCCTCTCTTGCCTCTGCAGCACTGGATTGCCTCTCTGGGACTTCTATTGGACTCCGGTATCGCCTTTGGCTGGAACGTCACGACCCATTTGATGGACTCGGCACTCACCATCATGCTTCATAATTTTTATTGTAGTAAAAAGTCCATCACAAAATACAACGGCAACGGGACGTTTTGGCGTCAAGCCTTCCTCAACTATCTGACTAAGGGTACTATTACGCGGAACGATAATCGGCCGATTCGGCCAATTACCGCTCCATGTTATAGATACAACGATCATCGGCTGATGGTTGATATAGGTTTGGACCTATTTTCGTCGGGCGCCGACCACGCACCGCTACGTGTAATAGCGGTGCGCGGCCGGAGACTGACGATATACATTACCTATCCACGTTCCAGGGCTGCTGCTGCGGTCTTCTTCTCCCCGGGTCCTGTGCGCTCTAGCTTTAGAGTGGCCTGTCAGCTGACAGGCCGCCTGGCCAATCACAGGCCGCTGCGGTCCCGGCATGTAATTGGCTGAGAGCTGGTCAGCTGACAGGCCATTCTGAAGCTAGAGCGCGCGGGACCCGTGGAGAAGAAGACCGCAGCAGCAGCCGCCCTGGAACGTGGATAGGTAATGTATATAGTTAAGCAAGGGCTGCAAGGACATCAGTAACGATGCCCCTGCAGCCTTTGTTTAACGATTATCGGGCCGTGTAATAGGTCCAGTAAAGGAGCGACGATCAAGCAGATCGCTGCTCGTTTACAGGTATTATCGGGCCCCCATCGGCCCGTGTAAGACCACCCTAACTGAGATAGTTGAGGAAGGCTTAACGCCGAAACATCCTTTTACTGTTGTATTTTGTGATGGACTTTTTTTCTACAATAGAAATTATAAAGCATAATGGTGAGTGCCGAGATTGAACTTTTATAATATCGTTGGAATTTTTTTCTTACTGCGAGCACCACCCTAGACACAGAAGTGCCGTCTAAAAGACTTGTCCCATTTGATGGACTCTCTGCTCAGCCAGTCAGTGACTGGGTTGGAACACCACTGCAGTCACTGATTGGCTGATAGGGCTGTCCATCAACCGAGTTGGCTATATCCCCCTGAGTCCTGTCAACATTGGAAGTCTTGGAAAAATTCTTTCCAGACGGGGTCTTGGAGCCTGTGGCCAAGTAATGATGGTTTATTATGTTCCCCCCCCCCCCCCGCCGGCTAAAAATCTTTAAAAATTGCTGGACTTCTCCTTTAAAACCAGACTTTTCTTAGAAATATAGATTTGGAGGGGATCGGCCTCCTTTAAAAGCCATTGTAAACTCTTCAGGTGTAAGGGTTGTGTGTTCCCTCTGGGGGCTATCCTGTCTGGAGGTTGATGTATTGGTTACATACTTCTGCTGCCGCTGGAATGCAGAGTCCTCCGCAGCAGATTCCTGGATGCCAGGGGTAAAATGACGACCTGAACCTTGGTCTGCACATTTTGCTAGGGAATGGCCGGCAGGAATTTTTTTTTTTTAAGACTATTGTGATAGATTGCGTGTGAAAGGCGATAGCTGTCACTTCACCATCACAATCTCTTACGCCTCGTTGCAGGATGAGCATTCCCCGATGGAGGTCTCTGCCAGGCGATATCTTAGCACAAGATGATATGACCGACGTGTTTACTTTAGAAAGAAGTGCCAGTAACAGAGGCCGCCTGCCCCCAGCCTAAAGGTCGGAGTCAGTCCTCCGCTCCCCTCCGCGCTCTTCCAGGAGGCGTGCAGCTGCATGTAACACTTTATTCATCTAATGCGGAAAAAATGTAAGGCAGTAACAGTCCTTACTAACTAAATAACTGCGATGGGCTTTGGTCTAGGTGATAAATGGATTTATAATAGACCGTGAAGGATCAGTGAGAAGAACACTAAGGACATGTTCACACCTATCAGATTCGCGAAATTATCCGACACATTTTATTACAAAGTCCACAGCAGAAATCTGAGTCCTGTACTAGAACTTGCGGAAGCACTAGCCACATTGGTTCTTAGATCTTTCTCTTTTTGAGATTACTATCCGAAAAAAACTTTGTGACCCTTCTCTCCCCTTACATACTCTAAAGAGAGTGGGGGTCTCCCAACCCTTCCCCTACAGAGCATTGGCGTCAAACTGGGAGCCTTCCAGCTGTTGCAAAACTGTAACTGTAAAGCCTTTGCGTGATGCTTCATACCCATTGGAAAGACCCAGTTCTCCCATTCTCAAGAAGATAGGGGATCCCTCGGGCCCCCCACAATCTTACTTGCTTCCCATGATGGTTTTGGCTTATCAGTAAAGTTAAAAGTAAGATCAGGTTCATACAATACCGAATTCTCGACATATGATTCCTGGGACCTTAAGAAGATTGATACAGACTTAGGCCTTATGCACGTTCTATGTGTTATGGACACCCCGTCCATGGAAGGCCTGAGTTTGGATGAACACTACTTACTACTAGAGAAGAGCAAACCCCAAGCACGTTTGGGTCCGTCTGAACCAGAGTTTGCAACATTTAACTACCGGTGGCTGAAGATTGCTACAGCCTATGGCTGTATCCATGTTTTCCAGGCAGTCCTAGGGCTGAATCCAAGTTCTTTGGCCACCAGTATTTAAAGGGGTTATCCAGTGCTTAAAAAACCTTGCCACTTTCTTTCAGAGACAACACGACTCTTGTCTCCATTTTAGGTGCGGTTTGCAATTAAGCTCCATTCACTTCAATGGAACTGAGCAGAAAAACCCAGACAAGAGCGGGGCTGTCTCTGGATGAAAGTGACCATGTTTTTGTAGCGCTAAATAACCCCTTTAGGGTACGTTCACACTTACCGGATCCTCAGCTGATTTTCTGCTGCGCATCCGCAGCAGATCCGCAGCAGATTTAATTTAAATAACTGAACACAGCATCAAATCTGCACCATCAAATATGCTGCGGATCCTGTAGGTGTGAACACGCCCTAAAAAACTTCTCTCGTTCGGAAGAAGCCAAACGTGCTTGAGGTTTGTTCATCTCTACTTACTGCACTCCTTGGATCCATATCTGTTCACCCACCAGCTGTCATACAGTGCACGCTCTGCCCGTCTATACGCTCATAAAACTTTAGCTGAGAGGGGACGAAACGGCCATCCGACACCTCCAAGTGAAACAATAGAAGCCGGCCCTCTGCCAGGTCCCGTGGGGTTTGTCCTGATCATCTGCCTTGGCTTAAAGATAGGCAACAAAATGAGCAGCGTTGCACACAGTGATGCGAGGCTCCATGTCCTCCATCATCAGTGACTGTATCTAGTACCTGCATGATGAACGCCGCGTGACCGCATGACTTATTCATGGCGGCTGTGTGCTGATGCCAGGCTTATCGGATGCACTTTAGCCTTTGGAAGTGATGGCGACTATTCGTGGCATGGTGATTAATTCATTGACGAGTTTCTTGGCACGTTCCCTCCTCTCTTTCTATTTAAAGGGTTCTTTTATCCGGAATTCTCTATTACCGGCTATGGGCTTTCTTTATACTTTAAATGACCCAGTTTAGCAGTCAGTAGTTATTTCTGGCACATGCTTTTTTTTTTTTTTACTTGTAGAGATGATTGAGACCATGACACTGCAGAGATCAGACACAGCTGAGTTGTGGGTTACGGGTAACACAAGTGTCTTGCGGCAGAGCCGCGTGCCTGCTTCCGCCTCCTTCCTGTACAGTCATGGTGTCCCTGCCTGTGAGAGGCACAAGGAGGGGACGTTGTCCTAATACATCATGCAAGGTAACGTGTTGATTCGTCATAACTGTGAAATAACCATCTGGAGGTGCCATATTGCAGGCTATGAGTACGGTATTACATATTTATTTAGTTGGTGCATGCTCTATCGGATGCTGTATCCACACTTACTTTCATGATTGAGCGCTGATCTGACAGGTCGGCACTCACTTGCTCTCCACATCGCCCCGTGTATTAGGGGCTTTAGTCTTAAAGGGGTTAACCAGGATTGGAAAAAGCACAACTATTTTATTGCAACAACCTTGCCACCCCTGTCTTCAGGTTGTGTGTGGTATTACAATTCAGCTCTATTTACTTGAATGGAACTGAGCTGCAAACCCCCCACACCCAAACTGAGTAAAGAAGAGGTGCTGTTTGTGGGAAAAAGTGGCCAGGTCTTTATAAGCTTGGACAACCCCTTTTAAGCTGGCCTTACATCAGATACATGTCAGCAGAACCGTCTATCGTGTATAGTGGCCCATAAAAAAAATCTTTCCTCCCTTGTTTGATCCCACGGTGGTCCATTGCAGAAGCTCCAGCGGACACTCTATTCCTACTTAACTAGTTTCCCTGAAAATCAGACATCCCCTGAAATAAGACCTAGTAGAGGTTTTGCTTTATTGCTAAATATAAGGCCTCCCCCGAAAATAAGACCTAGCATAATTTTTGTTTGGAAGCATGCCCGCCAAACAGAATACCAGGGCATGCAGCTGTGATTCTTTTTAGCCTGACACCATTGTCCCCTACCTTCACTGTCCGTTGCAGAGCAGCTGCATGCAGGACATGAAGACTGTCACCTGCCACCAACCCCAATGTTCTCTTCCGCAGCCGTCACTTGTAACTGTGCAGACAAGGCATCAAAAGGCCAGTGGTTATCCCTGTTGTCCCCCACCACCAAATGTAGAGCTGCACACAGACTGCTTTTATTCCATCGCCTGCCGCCATATTGTACAATGTCCCTGCTGTGCTGTATGAATGTGCTGTGGCGAGCTCCCCCTGGTGGCCGGAAGCCACTGTTTTACACTCTGTCCCTGCATTGTTGTATGAGTGCTGTGGTGAGCTCCCAAGAGTGCTCTTGGTACGTCATAGCTGCGGGATTGGGCTTTGTTTGGCCAGCTGAGGGTATACAGTCTGTCGAATGACGTAGCTGATAGAGAACAATGGGTTCCTTGGAGTAAATAGACCCAACATCTTGACTTCTAGTCTGGTACATTGTCCTCACTTTTCTCTCGTATTAGTGAATGTTATCAGGGTCTTATTTTTGCAATAAGATTGAAGCTGTTGGTTTCATTGTTGTTAAGTCAGCTACAGAATAACATGTTTTTTTTACAATATTCTAGATGGTGCCGAGAACAGAGCTATGGTTTTGGCAGCTGATGTGTGGGAGGCTGCTTTGGCACTTTGTCGTAAAGCATGATCGAGGCCTTTGGTGGGGAAACAAAATGAGATTCACATCCTACCACTGTCTCCATTGGATTCAAAAAGAATCCATTTTTTTGTGCTGGACAGGTCATAAGTAGGGATGAGCGCAACTCGAGCCTATGGCTGTATCTGTGTTTTCCGGGCAGGCTTTGGGTGGCATCCAACTTCTTCGTCCACCGGTAATCAAATGCCGAAAGATCAGACTCGAACATGCTCGAATTGTGCCCATCTCTAAGTAATAAGTATCTGATTGTCGGGGTCTGACCTTTGACACCCTCACCCAACTTGGCTGTCTTTGGAAGACCCATATCCAGTGGAGCATTGGCGGAGCATGCATGCTGCCTCGCCAACTCTGGGATAACAGACACCCGCTCTTGAGATCAGGGTGGTCCCACAGATCAGAAACCTCTAAACTTGTTCCCTAACATGAATTGATATTTTAAGATAAGCCCCTTCAAGGGGTTCCCGAGACAGCACCTCTCAGTTCAGGTTTGGTTTGCAATTAAGCTCCATTTACTTCAATGGAACTGAGTTAAAAAAAAAACAAACCTTCACCCAAACTGTAGTAGTGTTGTGTCTGGAAACAATTGGCCATGTTTATCTTACGCTGGATAACCCCTTTAAGGCGCTATGATATGGGACTCTTGTCTGTAAAATTGGGCAGATGTTGCCCCCATGTAATTGGCAAAATTAGACCGAATTAGATTTAAAAAAAACAAAAAAAAAACAACGTAACTTAGTGTCTGGTTCCAAAGTGTAATCCTTTTACAAAATTTTAACTAACCTTTAAGTTCTATGTACATGACCGCCTCTCTGATCTTCAAATACGTTCCATCCTAAGATGCCCATACACCTTATAATAAAGTCAGCCGAACGCACTGCCGGTATAAGGACCGTATTACGCGGGACGATTATCGATTGTAAAATCGTTAGATCGTTCGGATTTAAATGATTGTTTCGTGGATTAGCAGGCAATGATTAAACGACCAATGAGAAATCATTGATCGTTTAATAGAATCTGGACGCGTTTTCATTGTTGATCGTTCACAAATCAAACGTTGTAATAACATGTCATTCGGTCGTTCCCTGGTTTATCAGCCAGGAAAGGACAGGCGTAAGAACGACTGTAAATCTCGATCATCGTCCTGTGTATTAGGGTGAACGATTTGAGATCGTTTTGCTGCTTTTACACAGTACGATTATCGTTCGAATTTTTCGATAACGATCGCATTTGAGCGATAATCTTCTCGTGTAAATACAGCGAACGATCAAGCGACAAGCGAGAAATCATTCATTTTGATCTTTCAACATCTTCTCAAATTCTCGTTGGCCATTCGCTAAATATCCGCAGATCGCTTTGTGTAAACAGCCTTTCACCGATTCACCCTATATGTGAGAGAGGCTTAAGCGATCTTAAAATGATCGCAATAACGATTTTTCCAAACTATATAGTGCCCGTCTAAACCATTGTTGTTTTTGAAATCGTTAATCGTTCAATTTGGCGAATTATCACGCAGTGGAAATGCAGCATTTGTCATCAGAATCGCCGAAAAATGATCCCATGTAATAGCACCCTTAGGGTTATTTTACACAATATGAGGCTGTACAAGGATGCAGATGAGCAGCGATCAGTGAGATCAGCGTATGTTCACAGTGCCTTCAGAAGACGTGATCAGCCGAGGATCAGGCTTTTTCCCGCTCCTCGGCTGGTCGCTGACACTTTCACAGGGGCTGATTATGAGCCAAAGGAACGTTTCTAACGGAGCTTCTTGCCGATAATCGGCCCGTGTAAGTATGGGGGCCTCCTGTCTCTCCCTTCGGCAACAGATGCTGGTGGAGAGAAGGGTAGCTCATGATGTATTGGTCATGATTTGTTCTGGAAGGGATAAGCCAGCGCCAGAGCGGTCTGCCAGGCGCTTTTACCTTCCCAAAGAGAACACATGAACACGCGACCTATGTGTATGGGGAATCGAGCAGACATGTTGGTTTGGTTATTAAAAACGTATAGGTTCCAACAAGTCCTCCGATCTGTGCTTGAACCTCCTCTTCCAGAACTACCTGGGTGGAGCCTCCATTCCTGGCTGTGATTTATAGTACTCCGTGTGACCACCAGAACTATGTGGGTGGAGCCTCCATACTCCGTGTGACCACCAGAACTATGTGGGTGGAGCCTCCATACTCTGTGTGACCACCAGAACTGCGTGGGTGGAGCCTCCATACTCCGTGTGACCACCAGAACTACGTGGGTGGAGCCTCCATACTCCGTGTGACCACCAGAGCTACATGAGTGGAGCCTCATACCTGGCTGTGATCACCAGGATCGAGGGCACGAGACAGGAAGTGACCTCATTTGTTTGACAGATGCAGAAAGGGGTAGTGGAAAATTCTGGCAATGTTCCATGACCCCTGCTGTATCTGTTACATAAGCGGCGGGTTCTGTTAGTGCGATCTGATCTATCGGAGGAGTAATGACTGCGTATCATTCCCATATAATAAAATAAACCTCTTTTCTATAAGAACCTCCCCACCCCCGCTGCTGCCGAAATGCGTCGGTGCAGTAATTGCTTTTGTGGAGGGAAAGAGAGAAAAGTAATTGCTGTTTGCATGAGTTTCCCTTTTAATCAGCTTATGAAGTGAAGTCTTCCTTTCAGGACTGATGCTGGATATTAGTATCTTACAAGGTAACGTGTGTACGATTGATCTCCAGCGCGGAGATCCAGGTTATCATTCAGCTCACGTCCCCAGGAGCCAGAGATGAGTCAGACCTGTAAATGTAAAAAACAACAGTATGACCGTACGTCAGGCTGATTATCTATCTCCTAACAGCAATAAAATAGTCAGATGACTGTCTAATGGTGGGATTATAGATGTGTGTGTGTGTGTGTGTGTGTGTGTGTATGTATGTATATATATATATATATATATATATATATATATATAATAAAATGAAGAAGGTAGACGGCACTCCAATAAAGTAAATAAGTGCAGGTTTATTCACCCGTATACGTACAGCTGTACGTATACGGGTGAATAAACCTGCACTTATTTACTTTATTGGAGTGCCGTCTACCTTCTTCATTTTATTGCATCATCTGTGGAGTCGGGGGTCGACTGCCAAGGACGTGCACCCATCGGCTGGAAGCCATTTGACTTTAAGTCTGCACAGTGCCGTTCAACCCAATCATTTTTTTATATATATATATATATATATATATTAGACAGTGGCTTATAGAAGACCCTTTTAAAGGGGTTGTTTATCAAACAAAAAAAAATCTTTCAAATCAACTAGTGGCAGGGATTTGTAATTTACTTCTATTAAAAAAAAAACTCCAATCTTCCAGTACTTATCAGCTGCTGTATGTCCTGCAGGAAGTGGTGTATTCTCTCCAGTCTGACACAGTGCTCTCTGCTGCCACCTCTGTCCATGTCAGGAACTGTCCAGAGCAGGAGAGGTTTTCTATGGGGATTTGCTGCTGCTCTGAACAGTTCCTGACATGGACAGAGGTGGCAGCAGAGAGCACGGTGTCAGACTGGAGAGAATACACCAGTTCCTGCAGGACATAAAGCAGCTAATAAGTACTGGAAGATTGGAGATTTTTTTTTTAATAGAAGTAAATTACAAATCTTTGGCTGATTTGAAATAATTTTTTTTTTTGCGAGCTATCCCTTTGGGCCAGTTGACACTGAGGAATCAGCGCTGAATTTCAGCACCGATTCCTCACTGAAAATTCCGCCTGAAAATATAGTGCAGAGCCAAATTCCATTGAGTTCAATGGAATTTGCACTCTGCAGTTTACACAGCGGAATTTCCGCGCTGAATTATCGGCTGCGTATCCGATTTCGACTTGTCAATTCTTCTGGCCGGGTTCCACTGGCCGGGTCCCATTGAAATGAATTGAGCAGTGAGTTTCTGCTCTAAAATCGTTCTGCTCGGAATGCTCACAGTAATTCAGCGCAGAATTGGGAAAAAAATTATGAATTTGATTAAATGAAAAATGAATTTGTGTGGAATTCCGCCAGAGGTGATTCTGTGAGAACACTTTCCTGGCTGATTCAGTGCTGATTCCTAAGTGTGAACTATCCCTTTAACATTTCCACGTGGATTTTGTTGTGGGTGCCGCTCGGCGTTGTTTGCTGTCAAACAGGTTCCCGGGATCAGACAGCGTCCGCCTCGTCCTCCTATATAACCAGTTTGGTAATGGAGGGGAATAACAGGGTAGCAGCTTTTTAAAGGGATTTAATGATTATTTTGAAATGTTCCGTAGTAATAAAAACCCGACCGCATAAACGATTCCGGCTTTTCCACTTGGTATGCAGGTACGGTGGCCACCAACTTCCCTGTATGTGGGTGGTCCATATTTGTATAGTAGTCCTCTGTGCCCGCATGAAACCACCCACCCTGCTCTGTGCCCGCTTCCTAATCCCTGAGGACGGATTTGATGTGGATTTTCTGTGTTTAAACTTTAGCGGATTACAGTTGCCGCCATGTAGACCACATAAAAACTTCACAGTGGATTTCATTTTTTCAAATAAGCTAATGTCAGAAAAGCATACAGATATGTAAATTAGTACTTATCAGCTGCTGTATGTCCTGCAGGAAGTGGTGCATTCTTTCCAGTCTGACACACTGCTCTCTGCTGCCACCTCTGTCCATGTCAGGAACTGTCCAGCGCAGGAGAGGTTTTTTTATGGGGGTTTGCTGCTGCTCTGGACAGTTCATGACACGGCTGGTATATACTCTGTACACTAGATCTATACTCTGCTGCCAGGAACCATATCTTCACAATCTTGCTGACTGGTTCCCTTTTAAGTATTGTTTTGTATAAACAGGACTTCTTTGCTGACAGTTGTTACAATGTATCATTACAGGTAAGTTCACACCAGGTTTGGGCCAACCAGGGCAATAGTATGGCCGTGTATACTGTTGCGTGCCTGCGACCTCGCCCTGCACCCTTATACAGAATTCCTTAAACTAATATCCAGCGTCAGTATTGTTTGTTGTTGCTGTACCAGGCTGACCCCTCACCCCTGTGGGAGGCCCGGCTCTGTATGACGGAGCAGCTGGAGAATGTCTGGTGGGCCGCCATTACCTGGGGGCCGCTCGGCTGTGCACACTTATTAATCCTCATTACTGAGGGCTTAGCTTGATGTCATATAATCTGAGATGCAGGGATTCCTCTTGTGGTTTTTAGTTGATCCCAGGGGGTTTCCCTGGCAGCCTTTTCTCCCCCCTCGCAGTAAATCCGCCTCATCGTGAGAGCCGATACCGAGCAGCGGAGAGCCGTTGGTTTCGTTCATGCGTTTTATGTCACGCTCTCGGCGCCCATAGACCAGCTGTTCAATTTGGGGAAACAAGGGCTTTAAAGTTTTACCAAAATAGTTAAACAAATGTCACGTTTTATTTTTTTAAGGGACGTTAAACATACCGATGGAACGCCATTACCGGGTATGAATTGTATTGCTGTAAAAGATCCCTCGTCACTTTACAGCCAATGCTAAAAGTAATGTGCCGTGTAAGGGAGGAAACGCAACGCTGTACGTGGAATAGGGAACAGCTGGATAATAAACCGATGCAGAGTCGTTTCCCGGTTGTTTTTGATTTGTTGAGGAAAGCAGAAGGATTAAACAGAGCAAATTTTAAATTTATTATGAATTTTAATTTTTTTAACTTCTCTCGTATGGAACGTTCTCCACAAAGGCATAAAACGCAGTACTGGAAGTTTAGAGGGATTAAAGGGGTGTTCCCATCCTGACTAATAGAGTTATACGTTTAGGGCTCATAAATAATAATACGCAATATAAATGCCAGACCACTGCTTTTAGAGCAGAGCGGTGGTCTGTAACATAGACGACGAGCTGTCAACAATGGGAGGAAAAGAGCAGCATATCAGGAGAAGGAGACACGTTTGCTGAATTTTCTTTTACAAAAGTTTAACTTGACGTACAGGTATAACTATATTAGCTGAGATGAGAATATCCCTTTAAATTAAAAAAAAAAATTAAAGTTGAGAAACATTTTCGACCAATGATTGTTTTAATCAACCAATGGCTGACAGTGACTATCATCATCTGAAAAGATGTCGGCTGCAGAAGTTTTTAGATAATAGATGGATGAAAGATCGTACATTCAAGATCTTTTGTGTCTGGAAGATCTTTCCTGAATATTTCCATAAAGTTTGCTCATCCTCCACCAAATGTCATTGATCATGTATGGCCGGTTTGAACAACTTAAATGGCCGATCAGGACTAAAAATGCTTATGGCTTAGTCTGTGAAAGAAACTGTTGGCTCAAACTCAATGTATGGAAGGAATACAGCACTTCCTGCAGAACACACAGCAGCTGATAAGTACTGGAAGACTGGAGTTTTTTTTTAAATAGAAGTAAATTACAGATCTGAATTTTTTTTTTCCAAATCGACTGATGTCAAAGTTACACTGGAGTACCCCTTTAAGTACCCTAGAATCTGTGTGAAATCCTGTGCATCCATAATCACATACACTGGAGAATAGAGCCTTTGGTTTGGCTGGTAACACGGTTGCCTCCATTCCTTCGTTCTTTTCCTACCACTGGTCTTAGATCTATCCGGATTTTCTTCTTCTTCGCTTGCTCTACATATTTTGATATTCAGTCGAGATCTGAGATTTCCCGAGACCCTTCATCTTCAGTCCTGTAAGCCGTGTTATTTTCGGCTTGGCGTTCTGAGCTGCAGTTCTTCTTCATCGTCGTCGTGTAGCATTTGTTGATGTTTTTGTTGGATCCCTTCTTCCTTCTAACCGCACACTCTTTTTCTGTGATACGGTCTGTTCTTCAGCCTCGATGAACGATCAATCTGTTGCTGTTCTGGTGAGGGTCCACCTGCCTTCTATACGGCCTTCAGTTGCCGAGACCCCTTAAAGCTGTGCGATATGTGGATTATTGTTTGTTCTTTATTCTTTTTTTTTTTTCTGTCTTGTAAATGGAATCCAAGCTACAGGATTTGCCTTCTGCGGTTCCATTAGAGCCGTCGAAGCAGCATGGTCAGTCCCTTCCACCATCCTAGTGGCGATACTTTATCCATGTACGTTGGAACGTTCCAGCGCGACTAGTGTAATATATAATTAATAGAGATGAGCGCATTGTGACCGTGCTCCAGTCCAATTATTCGGCATTTGAATACCGGCCCTAAGGCCGAACTCCCTAGGTCCCCATCCAACTTCTTCAGCCACTGCAAATGCTGAACGATCGGACTCGAGCACGCTCATCTGTAATAAGTGTGATGTGGGTTGGCATGGGTAAAGTTTTCCTGCTTGCTTCTTTCAATGGCTACACCCAAGCAGTGCCATAGATTCTACTAAGATGGTGCTGTGTTCAAGCGCATACTCCTCTCAGCCATGCTATGACCTAGTACTGGTGAAAGTGCACTGAACTGAACTGTTTGGTGCTGGGCTCGTGATTTTCACAGTTCAGAACAAGATAGCAATGTAGTGGGGGAACGGGTTACTGATGCACTGACTTAAAGGGAACCTGTCACCCGGGATGCGGGCGTAGAGCCCGCCCACCCCCTGGTACAGCCCCGGATACTTACCCTTTCCTGCAACTCCCGCTTCTGTACCCGGTCCCGGGACGAAGATATCCCTGTCGGAAGCCAAGCGCGCGCTTAGCTTCCTGTTCTATTCCTCAGTGTGAACATACCCTTATGGAGTCCTAGCAAACATGGATACAGCCTATACTTAGTGGGAGCACCTCGGGCTTTGGCTCACAGGGGGAAGGATACAGTAACAGGATTTTTAAGGCACAACCTGTCTACAGATTTGTCTCACACTCAGCATGTGAAAAGTCTGTAAGTCTGAGCACAGGAAGTGACACGTGCGCTGAACGTTGTCTGTTTGCGGTTGTGTATGCTGAGTCATGACTTTTTGACGTGACTTCTGCAGCGCGGTGGTTTGCACTGACATCTAAGAACAGAAGTGGGCAGAGCACCGAAGCAGCCGCTCAGCTTTGTTTCTACCGACTCACTCGATATTTGCTTTTAAGGAAATGTTTTATGCCCTTTCGCTCCCTTGTTGCTTTTAGAGAGCGACTTCTGTTTTCCTTCCAAGCTGTCACTCGCCCAGGGTCTTGGCACGATGTATCTGTATGTGTGTGTCCTCGGAGAACCTTGGGGCCCAATGAATAATCTATGGAAGTTGTTGGTTTAATATCAGCAAGTTATTGTTACCGTTGTTGTCGAGGAATTTTAAAGGGATTATCTAGGCTTAGAAAAACATGGCCGCTTTCTTCCAGAAACCTCACATCTCCTGTCCTCAGTTTGGGTGTGGGTTAAAGGGAATCTACGGACCCGACCATTGTCAAAGAGTCAAAGAGGAGTCATGATGCAGCACTCATGCCGCAGTCCGGCAGCCTCACCATTCCTTCCTCCTCCATTTTCTCCATGAATATTCTGCGGTCGGGCGACCCCCCCCCCCCCCCCCCTTCCCTGCACACTCGTACCAGCGCTGCATGCGCCACCCTGACAGTTGGCACTCAGTAGTACTCCATATTCATGAGCACCATCAGTAGTCCTCTATATTCATGAGCACCAGCTCCCTCTGCCGACTGGCCACTGATTGGCAGCTTTTTATACTGTGTGTATAGGTGGAGGGCGGCATGAAGCCCACTCTCCTGCATATTAGGTGAACGGCAGAACATAATGATGTAAGTAATACACTGATCTGTACCAGGGATTGTCTCTTAAGTTGGACAGTTTTGCAGCTATTTGTTATCTGCTTTACACTGTAAACACAGTTTGTACACTTGAGTGCCGCTATATTATCCATTTATGGCCCTTATCTACCAACGAGAGAGCCGACCGTGTTAGCTTGGGGGGTGGGGGTCTTCAGCTTATGATGTCTTACACCTCCATATAGAAAGGGCTTGTCAAGGTGAAACAACCTCTTTGATGAATATTTCACAAACGTACAAAGGAAAAGCTTTGATCTCTCCCGAGTAAGTCTGTGTGATATTCTGCAAGACGATGGAATGGAATTACAGAAACGCTATTGATGTCGATGGATCTGTGTTTCTGATGTTGGATGCTTTGCTAAGGTGTTGGCTGTCCATCTGGTTAAAAGGATATGAGAAAAAAAAATACTGAGACTGGGTTCACACTACGAATTTGCAATCTGTTTTTTGCAAAAAAAGGATGAAAAACTGCTGAAAAAAAACAGATGCAACTGTGTGCATCCGTTTTGATCCGTTTTTTCCATTGACTTCCATTTAAAAAAAAAAAAAAGGAGCAATTTTTTTTTTCTGTAATGAAAGTCAATGGAAAAACTGATCAAAACGGATGCACACAGTTGCATCCGTTTTTCCATCAGTTTTTAAACTAAAAAAAAAAGTTGCAAAAACGTAGTGTGAACAGAGCCTGATCAATCCTGAGTCCTCCATGTTGATGGTCCATAATGGTCCTTTTAGACGGAGCAATAATTCGCACGATTAACTATTTTGAATGAACGATGTGTTTTTTATAATGATCAGCGTTTAGACGGAACGATACATCGTACGGAAAAATCGTTTTGCAATAGCTTAAGCCTATCTTACACATAGGTGAAATCGTTGAGAGACTGTTTACACGGAACGATCTGCAAATTTTTTGCGAACGATCAACGACTATTTGAGTACATGTTGAAAAATCAAAATGAATGATTTCTCGCTCGTCGCTTGATCGTTCGCTGCGTTCACACGGAACAATTATCGTTCAAATGCCATCGTTATCGTGCAAATTCAAACGATAATCGTTCCGTCTAAAAGGACCATTAGATGCCGCATCAGATTGCATAGCTTCTGGGTCATACCGCACACCGCAAAGAACGTAAAATGTTATAAGGAGACCATGGCCGTCTTGCTTTCCTTCACTGCTTTAGTCTTCAATTAACTCTTATTTTTCGGCAAGTGTTTTAGTGGGTTAAAGGGGCACTCCACATAAAAAACAAAAAAAATATTCCGAACAGCTGATGTCAGAAAGTTATACAGATCTATAATTTACTTCTATTTACAAATCTCCAGTCTTCCAGTACTTATTAGCTGCTGTATGTCCTGTAGGAAGTGGTGTATTTTTTCCAGTCTGACACAGTGCTCTCTGCTGCCACCTCTCTCCATGTCAGGAACTGTCCAGAGAAGGAGAGGTTTTCTATGGGGATTTGCTGCTGCTCTGGACAGTTCCTGCCATGGACAGAGGTGGCAGCAAAGAGCACTGTGTCAGACTGGGGAAAAATTCTGAAACCAGTTGAAGTACCCCTTTAACATTTAGGTATTAAGTATTGCACCCTCCTAACCTCTTATTATGACCAGGATGTTAATGGTTAACTTTTATATATTTCTGAAGTGTTTTTCTTTTTTTTTTTTACAGGGATAAAAGGAGAAACTGTGATATCGGCAACAAGAAAAACCACTAAGGTAAAGCAGCCGGTGACTCTCATCCTGCCTCCTTGGGTTCTATATAGCATCGGGGTGCACATTATATTATAGTCCCTTTTTGTCTGGAACGTGTACTGTAGTAATAGAGGACACTGCTGCGTGGGCGGCGGATGGTTCAGACACCCACGGATCTCATGGTATAGCCAGGTGAAGCGTGCGGCTGAGCTCTTCACTCCCCGGGTCACTGTATTAGACAAGCTGCATTATAAGGGTCCTATTAGATGAAGTGATTTTTATCGTTAATTTGAAGTCGTTCACCATATTACACATAAGGATAGTCGTTGCAATCATTTACTCCATCTGATCCCGGCAAAAGAAGAAACGATGTGGAATTATGGTGCATTTACACAGACAGATTTATCTGACAGATCTTTGAAGCCAAAGCCAGGAACAGACTATAAACAGGGAACGGGTCATAAAGGAAAGACTGAGATTTCTCCTTTTCAAATCCATTCCTGGCTTTGGCTTAAAAAATCTGGCAGATAAATCTGTCTGTGTAAACCCACCATTACACTGAACGATAAGAGAACGATTAACGATTATGGTGTCGGCACCAAACGAATGATTTATCATTCAACGTTTGATCGTTGTCTGCATTTACATGAAACCATAATCGTTTAAACTCTAACGATAATTTGCGAATAAGCGCCCCGTGTAATAGGGTCCTAAGTCTATAGAGCTCATCTCATGCCGCAAGACTGAGACTGTGGGGAGTGAAGCGCTCACCTGTGTGATTCTGAATGCTGAGATTGTAAGTCTTCCAATATTTATCAGCTGCTGTACGTCCTGCAGGAAGTGGTGTATTCTCCAGTCTGACACAGTGCTCTCTGCTGCCACCTCTGTCCATGTCAGGAACTGTCCAGAGCAGGAGAGGTTTTCTATGGGGACTTGCTGCTGCTCTGGACAGTTCCTGACATGGACAGAGGTGGCAGCAGAGAGCACTGTGTCAGACTGGACAAACAGCAGGACATACAGCAGCTGATAAGTACTGGAAGACTCAAGATTTTTAAATAGAAGTAAATTACAAATCTATATAACCTTCTGAAACCAGTTGATTTGAAAGAAAAGAAATTGCGCCGGAGTACCCCTTTAATGCGTTTTTTTTTACACGTCTTTGGTTTAATCCAGCAGTTCTGTTCGGACAAGGATGTAAATAAAAAAAAAAGTGCCGATACCTCAGGATTGCTTTTTCCTCTGACGCTCACACTATTTGTCATTGGGAATTAACTAGTAACCGAGGACCTGATAAGTTGCCGTCATGTTCTATTGGTTCAGCAGAGTTCAATCCTCAGCAGTCCCGTAAACGAGAAATGGAAAAATCAATGCTATAAGTGTTATTCCCACAGCGGGGGCTGCCGGAGCCGCGACCCATAGGAGAAACCCACTGGATAGCCGATCTCTCTTAGAGTTTTCATAGTCTTTGGCCTTGGAGGTAATGCTGTGTTGTCGTCTCTGGACGAACGGTGACTTGTGCTTCCTAATGGTGCCGGGCTCCTTGTACACCACGTAGGCGGCTTGTCTGTGTCAGAGGAGCGCTGCTGATAGGGGATGAATTCAGCCTGGTAAGCTGGTATTGAACGTGGTGTCATCCATAGACTCTTTACCCATACACACGGCATTGGTTAGTGCTGGCGTAGGGACGATTTCCCTGGTCGTTTTGGAAAATGTTGATTCAGTTATTTAGCAGTTGTCAAATTCGCAGCCCTCCGACTGTTGCAAAACTACAATTGCCATCATGCCTGGGCAGCCAAAGCTTTAGCTTTGGCTGCCCAGGCATGATGGGAATTGTAGTTTTGTAATGGCTGGAGGGACGAGAGTTTGACAACCCCCCTGTAGTAGATCATTGTATTCTGCATAAAATACTAATTCTGGAGCGTCTTGGCATAGAACTGTGTTGTGTTATTCCTTCTGGAAATTTACTATAGGGACACCTACACACATTAAAGGGGTACTCTGGCCTTTTAAGCTTTTTACTATAGTGCTACTGCTGCATAGAAATCCTATTCTAACCCCCCCTTGGAGTTCTCCCCTGAATGCTCCTTGCCCTTACTTCTGAGACTGACCCATCTCTGCAGTGACAGCCTGCTCAGCCAATCACTTACTGCGGTGCTGTCCCACCTCAGTCAGTGATTGGCAGAGCGGGCTGTCACTGCAGAGACAAGTCAGTCTTGGAAGTAAGGGCCGGTAGCATTCAGCAGGACCTGAAGATGCTATAGGAGTACCCTGGGGGAGTGTTGTTAGTTAAGACGTATATCAAGAAGTATAAGTGGCTGCAATATGTTGGAACGTTTCAATGGCTGGAGTACCCCTTTAAGGAAGACTATAGAAGACTTAAGGTGGGAATTTTTGCCCGTTCACCCATAAGGTCAGATGTTCAATGAGCATTCCAGGCTCATAAGCTCCGTTCTAGTTCATCCCTAAGGTGTTGGATGAGGTTGAGGTGGGGGGTCAGACTCCTGCATTTTCTTATAGACCTAAGGGGTATCCACATGTTCTGTGCATGGTCCATAAATACGAACCATGTACAAACTACGACTCCCATCATGCATGGACAGGTATAATGGGAGTTGCAGTTTTGCAACAGCTGGAGAGCCAAGGTTCCTTAGCCCTGCAGTAGAGTTTTCATTGCATCATATGAGAAGACCAGGACTATAAATGATGCATGATGATCATGGGGGATCTATTACAGATTCTGCATTGACGCCTGGTTACACTTCAGCTCTGTACCTGGTGAGTCTTCTGCTTTTGGCCTACAGCCATTACCTCCGGAGCTGTAAGCATGGTGCTGACATTTTGACAAGGTAAATATTATTCTTGTGGGACTGAGTGCTTTAGCGGCTGCCATTGTTGTCAGGTTGCAGAGCAGTCGTCACTAATGGTGTCCTGTAACCTCTGGCACAAAAACTCACCATGTGCTGCTCTTTTCTTATACTTTGTATTAAAGACGTTTTTTTTTATTGCTTTTATTTGCTTTCCTACATTACTCCTGAATCCGGGAGGATGTAAAAGTAAATTACCAGGATAATGTGTTCTGCTCTGTGCGCTGGAATAGTCGTGGATTTATTGGTTACTCTTAAGAGGACTGATCAGAACCAGACAGGACATTGCAGGGCAGTGCAGAGGAAACGTGCAGCGTAGTCCTAAGGGTATGATCACACAGAGAGAGAGGAGGAAGCATGCAGCATAGCCCTAAGGGTATGATCACACAGAGAGAGAGGAGGAAGCATGCAGCATAGCCCTAAGGGTATGATCACACAGAGAGAGAGGAGGAAGCATGCAGCATAGCCCTAAGGGTATGATCACACAGAGAGAGAGGAGGAAGCATGCAGCATAGCCCTAAGGGTATGATCACAGAGATAGAGGAGGAAGCATGCAGCATAGCCCTAAGGGTATGATCACAGAGAGAGAGGAGGAAGCATGCAGCATAGCCCTAAGGGTATGATCACAGAGAGAGAGGAGGAAGCATGCAGCATAGCCCTAAGGGTATGATCACACAGAGAGGAGGACCTTGCATGATTTGCTGTGGATCTGCTGTAGATCAATTAAAAAATAGGCATACTTCTAGTGATAGGAGATAGATGGACGGGTAGGTAGGTGATAGGAGATGGATGGGTAGGTAGGTGATAGGAGATGGATGGGTAGGTAGGTGATGGGAGATGTATGCGTAGTGCATGGATGGGTAGGTTTGTGATGGGAGATGGATGGGTTGGTAGGTGATGGGGGATGGGTAGGTAGGTGATGGGAGATGGATGGATAGGTAGGTGATGGGAGATGGATGGGTTGGTAGGTGATGGGAGATGGATGGGTTGGTAGGGGATGGGAGATGGATGGGTAGGTAGGTGATGGGAGATGGATGGGTAGGTAGGTGATGGGAGATGGATGGGTTGGTAGGTGATGGGGGATGGATGGGTTGGTAGGTGATGGGAGATGGATGGGTTGGTAGGTGATGGGGGATGTATGGGTTGGTAGGTGATGGGAGATGGATGGGTAGGTAGGTGATGGGAGATGGATGGGTAGGTAGGTGATGGGAGATGGATGGGTAGGTAGGTGATGGGAGATGGATGGGTAGGTAGGTGATGGGGGATGGATAGATCTATGCAGAGTCATTGTGCTTTCTCATTTCGCTGTCTCTCTGGTAGATGGAAGTGCACTGGCATTTGCTCTTCTCTACTATTCCGTCAGACTCCAGTTAACTTTTACGACCTGTAATTGATGGGTCATGAAAACCGGATCCATAAATAAATAGATTTGCCCTTTTGTAATTAGAAAGGACAAAAAATACTGCACATCCTTAGAAAATCCAACCCCAGTTCCCCCCCCCCCCCCCCCGTAACAAATCTCATCATCTCCCGGGGTTTATGCATCCTTGCCCTTTGTGCGGTCAGAGTTGTGATGAGACTCCTGCACTGCCACAGTACTTCTATAGGTCTTGTTCTTCTATTGGTGAGGCCTATTAATACGAGCGCTGTTTTAAATTAAAAACAAAAAACAAAACATGGCTGCTTTCTTCTAGAAACAGCACTATCCCTGTCCATTATATTGCAACTTTGGTTTGTGCCACAAAATCTCATGCAACCTGTGAATAAGAGGGACACTGTTGTTGAAAGGAAGTAGCCATGTTTTTTCTAATTCTGGACAACCCCTTTTAAAGCGACTCTCTTTCTACAATCTGCCCTCCCCAAACCACTTGTACCTTCGGATACCTGCTTTTAATCCAAAATCTGTCCTGGGGTCCCTTCAGCAGGTGATGCAGTTATTGTCCTAAAAAAAACCTTTTAAACTTGCAGCCCCGTGCCAAATTGGTACAAGCGGTTTAGGGGGAGGGGCAGAGTTACCTTCATTTATAAGATCAGCTGTCGGCGGTGTATGGCCATAGTGAGCACTAACTTTTTGCTCACACTACTTATCTATAAAAAGAAATGCATCGTGTGCAAAATAATTTTTCCGCCATAGTCGCCCACATGTCCGCCTGTGTTATATGGCGGAGATTGGGACGTGACTTTTAGCATTATATACCGTCTCTTTACGAGCTAAATTTGGAGTGGAGAATCTTCTGTTCATCCGTAATTTACATAATAGAGCAGCCAGCTCCTTGGGAATAGTATTATTGTGATCTCTTATTAGCTCCGGAGCATTTAGTCTTTTTTTTTTTTTTTTTTTTTTTTTTTTTTGATGCTCGGGGCATATGAGCCATGTACATATTAACAACGCAGAGACGGGAGCGTTTTTATAGATATGGTAATCGCAGGGAAGAAGCACTGGAGCAAATAACTGACCCAGTTAATGATCACAACGTGGAAAATGTTCTGCGAGGACCGAATTCTGTGCGCAAGGTCAGCGTGCCGACAGTCCCTACCGGGCGGTCCTGATCGATACTGCAACGTGGTTTACATATTTAGAGGCGGCTGATGCGGCAGGCTATGAAGACTTTGTCTGGTCTCTACACCTATTACTATCTAGTCATCTAGTATTATTACCTGTTGCTTTTTTTTTTGCAGGAAACTGGTCCAGGAGCCGCAATGCGTTATTATATTCACATGTTCTAATGGATTGATCCTTGTTCTAATATTGGTGGTGTATCAGGAGGGATAGGCCATCTTTTTTTAGATCAGTCCAACTCCCAATTCCCCTCTCTGGTTATTGAGTATGTGTGTGTGTGTGTGTGTGTGTGTGTGTGTGTGTGTATATATATATATATATATATATATATATATATATATATATATATATATATATATATATATATATATATATATATATATTATTATTGCTGCCCTTTTGGTAATTATAATAAACATGTTATACTTACCTCTTCACACTCCCCCAGTGCCCCGATGTCCCCCATTGACTGCAGCTCTGCTACTTCTGAGACAAATTGGTCTTGGGAGTGATAGGTCACTCAGCCAATCACTGGCCCTGGGGCTGTCCTGTCTCAGCCAATGATTGGCTGGGCGGGCTGTACCTCCCAAGAAAAGTTTGTCTCTGAAGTAGCAGGGCCGCAGTCTGTGGAGAAGAAAGTCAATACTGCATCAGGACACCGGGGGAGTGTGGAGAAGTAAGCATAACATGTCTATTATGTTTACCAATAAGGCAGCAATGTATAATCTTTTTTTCTAAATATTAGAAATCTCCTTTGAATGGTCCATGTTGCTCAGATTAGAGCAGATGCCTCTTCAGTGTTCACATGTGCTACTTCCTACAACAGAGGTGTAACCGATGGGTTCCAGTACAAACTCCATTTTAAAATGCTGGGGGGGACATAACGGTAGTGTTATACTTACCCCCTCTGGCTGTGCCACAAATGCCTGTTTACAGGCTTGCGTATGCTCAGCTATCATTTCCTTTATGAATGGCAGCGGAAATTCAGAAGAAGAGGACAGCGAGTGGCCCGGAAAATGGCATTTGCCGGGGGCCAGGTGGGTAAGTATAACAGCACTGTCCCCGGCAGCATCATGAAATGGACATTTTACACTGGATAACCCCTTTAAGATCAACATATACCTAATATTTTTGATGGATGTATACTGTCAGTATAAAGCATATAAAACCCCTATTACATGGGCCGACCAGCAGGAGCAAGCGAGCACTGACCTGTCAGATCAACGCTTCCTTGTTCCTCGTTTCCTGCTCGCTGGCGGCGCTATTACACGCAACAACAGTGAGCGGCTAATGGGGGGGGGCTCCCCAGACAATCTTTAAATTGTCCGGGGAGCCCATAGGAGATCATTTTTCAACCTGTTGAAAGACATGGATCAGCCGACATGTTACAGTAGATATTACACCGAGTGATTATCGGCCATGACGACCTAATGTGGCCAATAAGTGCTTGGTGTTATAGGACCTTTATACTATCCATTGGCAACAGTCCACTGATATTATATGAAACAGTGGTCGGGCATTGTGCTTGGTGAGATAAGCCACTGCCAGTGCTGTCTGGCTGCAGTTTACCCCTCGCCGAACGTTCCTGTGTATGTAACGGGAGAGATAACGTTGGCTTGTAGTTATTGAAGGTTTATATTCACGTTTAGGGTAAGACCTATATGGCATAGTGCTAGTGGGAACCAGCAAAGTCCAATCACTGTTGAAAGAAAGTAGAAATTCAGCTAGAAAATCCCTTTTGTTCTGGAAGAGATAAGCAAGCCACTGTCAGAGCTCTGTGGCTGCGGCTTTCCACTCCCCATAGAGAACAAAGAAGCACACAGTTGTGCCAAACGTTCCTGTGTATGGAGAGGACTGAAGAAATAGCTGACAGCTGGTGTATGGCCCCCCTGGGTACTATTACATGAAGCGATTATCGTCCGTACTTGGCTGATTACGGCCACTCTGGCTGGTAATCGTTTCGTGTAATAGCTCATGCAAAAAGGCAACGATCAGCTGACATGCACAGTATCGGCTGATCGTTGCCATTCTGTACAAGCCAAAATCCCTGATGACGACAGTCTGCTGGCCGTCGCTCCGTGGCAGCAAACCGCTGCTCCCTTCTATGGTCCACCTGGACAATCTAAAGATCATCCGGGCAGCTACCTGTGGGTGTAATAGTAACAACAGCGAGCGCTGACATGAGGGGTCTCTACAGTCCCATACAGTGAATGAAGCGGCGACTGAGACATTCTGGTGATCCCAGTGGTCTGACCCCCAAGAGTAGGAAATATTATAATCATATTCATTCTGTCCATACATGTTGTTCTGACGAGAACATAAAGTTCACAATGTACACTATGACTCAAACCATCAATAAAAGACACGGAAAATACTTCAGATTGAAGCATAGTTTTTCATTTAGCTAAGTGTTGGCTCGGCCCGCCACCATGTGTGCCGTCCCAGCAGATCCTGGCTGGCCTTTTGGTGCGCTATTAGATCTTTGCTGACTTATGACAACAGATGACTGTGACTTGTTTTGTCCATAGCAAAATATCCTAGTGCAAGGATTTAAAGGCGTTGTCTATGATTGGGACACTGCAGCCCCCCCCCCCCCCCCCCCCACAGAGGCAATAAAGCATTACACATTTGAATAACTGGGTTTGCTGGGTCAGGGTCTTATGACTGGGTGCTCTCCGTCTATAAACTCAGTACGATGGTGGTGTATTGGAACGCTGGTTTTCAGTCGTCTGTAATGTAACATTTTTCACTTTTAGGGTGCATTCACACGTACAGGATCTGCAGCAGATTTGATGATGTGTTAAGTTATTTACTTATATTGAAATCAAATCTGCTGTATGCTGTGATACTGTGCCTATGCTATGGTACTATATGCCTATGCTATGGTACTATATGCCTATAGTATGTTACTATGCCATGGTACTATGCCTATACTATGGTATCTGTCTATACTATGTTACTATGCCTGTGCTGTGGTACTATATGCCTGTGCTGTGGTACTATATGCCTGTGCTGTGGTACTATATGCCTGTGCTGTGGTACTATATGCCTGTGCTGTGGTACTATATGCCTGTGCTGTGCTACTATATGCCTGTGCTGTGGTACTATATGCCTGTGCTGTGGTACTATATGCCTGTGCTGTGGTACTGTGCCTATGCTGTGGTACTATATGCCTATACTATGTTATTATGCCTGTGCTATGGTACTATGCCTGTGTTATGTTACTATGCCTGTGTTATGTTACTGTGCTGTGGTACTGTGCCTGTGCTGTGGTACTGTGCCTATGCTATGACACTATGCCTATGCTGTAGTACTATATGCCTGTGCCATGTTACTATGCTATGGTACTGTGCTTGTGCTATGAGTTCTTCAGATTTCGTTTTTTTCCCCCTTTCAGATTGTGAGGGTCAAAAAATGAACAAACTTCGTCAAAGTTTCCGGCGGAAGAAAGATGTGTATGTCCCGGAGGCCAGCCGACCCCACCAGTGGCAGACTGATGAGGAGTCTGTGCGGACTGGGAAATGTAGCTTTCAGGTTAAGGTAAGTTCTCCTTATTGGTTATCGGGGGTGATCTGAGTGTTCGGGGCCCTGACCGATGAGTACGAGTCGGCGACGCGTGTTCTCTCGCGTCACATGATTTGGACGGACGCATAATGTATGTGTGCTGGGAGAGTCTTTTTAAAACACATGGGCCATACATACCTAGTGACTGTCTAATGCAGGGGTGTCAGGGTACATCCTTCCAGCTGCTGCTAAACTACAATTCCCATCACGCCTGCACAGCCAAAGCTGTCCCCTACTCTAATATCTGGGGGTCATTAGATTCTTCCTCTCTCCCCTTTTCCTAAGCGGGTGTCAGGGCAAAGAATTTCTGAATGCAGAGTCATACCTTAAAGCTCCAAGGCTCATATGCGCACTCTATAATAGCCCTCACCCGTTACGTGCCGCATGGCGTCATGTGTGTTCAGAGGACCTTTTTGGCCCCGTTTGGGTTCCAGGAACCAGCTTTTCTGGTTACGCCCCTGATTAAAGGGAAACTATCAGAGGTCAGATAAATCTAACCTGCTGATATCTCTCTATTAAGCATGAGGTGCTGTAGATGAAGGTAAGTCTTACCTTCATCCTCGGCGCCATTCCCATGCAAGGTAATCCTGACCCTTGGGAGCGCTGCCCCGTCCCCAGAGCACTGATCCCCTGATATTCAATAGACCGTCAGGTGGTGAATTTTGGGGGTGGGGCAGTGCTCCAGACGGCCTAACTGGCCACAGGAAATATACCTTCCTCCTCCGCACCCTGTGCACAATAGGGGACTATCAGAAGGTTAGATTCGTTTAACCTGCTGATAGTTCTGCTTAGAGCCCTTGCACACTACAGAAATCGTGCGGCTAACTTGCTGCGGATTCCGTCTTCCCTCCCCCTCGCTCCCGCTTGAACATTTGGCCTTCCAATAAGCTTCATTATAGGCCCAGGTAGATCTAGCTGTCCGCCCAAAGAATTGACGTGACTACTTTTGGGCGGACGACGGAATCCACCTGACCATAGAATGGAGTCTATGGGACCGGCGGAACTTGGACGGCAGGGAGTGGAAGATGGAATCTGATAAAAGTAAGACGCCAATCGCAGCTCAAACCAGTTGTTTTCTTTCATTCTCATCTCTCTCTAGACCAGTGCTTCCCAACCTTTTTCACCTCGGGGCACCCCTTGGAAATTTCCTCGGGGCACCCCTACTAAATAATGTTCTACAAAATAAGAAAACGGTCATACAGTAACTCACAGGTGACGTCTTCTTTGATCTGAGGCGTCACGTTCCCTTTTCCTCTCCGTCCAGTCCTCCATGATGATTTCTTCCAGATACGTTTCATCCCCTCAGAACCTGCGAGACAAACAATTTAGGCTCCGCACATTTCTAGCAGCTTCCTTTCTTTTCTCCCTCCTGTCGGCTCCCAAAGTAACTGCGCTGCTTGGTGTAATGTGCAGTAAAGCGAGTAGGAATGTGGGATGCCCCCTGTATGTAGGATCCCCTGCTGTGCCCCCTGTATGTAGGATTCCCTGCTGTGCCCCCTGTATGTAGGATTCCCTGCTGTGCCCCCTGTATGTAGGATTCCCTGCTGTGCCCCCTGTATGTAGGATTCCCTGCTGTGCCCCCTGTATGTAGGATCCCCTGCTGTGCCCCCTGTATGTAGGATCCCCTGCTGTTCCCCCATGACCTAATAATTCCCCCAGAGGTGCCCCCATGAACTAATAATGCTGCCAGAGGTGCCCCCATGAGCTAATAATACCCCCAGAGGTGCCCCATGAGCTAATAATGCCCCCAGAGGTGCCCCCATGAGCTAATAATGCCCCCAGAGGTGCCCTCATGAGCTAATAATGCCCCCAGAGGTGCCCCCATGAGCTAATAATGCCCCCAGAGGTGCCCTCATGAGCTAATAATGCCCCCAGAGGTGCCCCCATGAGCTAATAATGCCCCCAGACGTGCCCCCATATACTAATGCCTCCAGAGGTGCCCCCCATATACTAATAATGCCCCCAGAGGTTCCCCCATGAGCTAATAATGCCCCCAGAGGTGCCCCATGAGCTAATAAAGCCCCCAGAGGTGCCCCCATATACTAATAGTGCCCCCATATACTAATAATGCCCCCAGAAGTGCCCCCTATGAACTAATAATGCCCCCAGAGGTGCCCCCTATGAACTAATAATGCCCCCAGAGGTGCCCCATGAGCTAATAATGCCCCCAGAGGTGCCCCCATGAGCTAATAATGCCCCCAGAGGTGCCCCCATGAGCTAATAATGCCCCCAGAGGTGCCCCATGAGCTAATAATACCCCCAGAGGTGCCCCCATGAACTAATAAAGCCCCCAGAGGTGCCCCCATATACTAATAATGCCCCCAGAGGTGCCCCTATGAACTAATAATGCCCCCAGAGGTTCCCCATGAGCTAATAATGCCCCCAGAGGTGCCCTCATGAGCTAATAATGCCCTCAGAGGTGCCCCATGAGCTAATAATGCCCTCAGAGGTGCCCCCATGAACTAATAATGCCCCCAGAGGTGCCCCCATATACTAATAATGCCTCCAGAGGTGCCCCCCATATACTAATAATGCCCCCAGAGGTTCCCCCATGAGCTAATAAAGCCCCCAGAGGTGCCCCATGAGCTAATAAAGCCCCCAGAGGTGCCCCCATATACTAATAATGCCCCCAGAGGTGCCCCCTATGAACTAATAATGCCCCCAGAGGTGCCCCCTATGAACTAATAATGCCCCCAGAGGTGCCCCCATGAACTAATAATGCCCCCAGAGGTGCCCCCATGAACTAATAATGCCCTCAGAGGTGGCCCCCATGAACTAATAATGCCCTCAGAGGTGGCCCCCATGAACTATTAATGCCCCCAGAGGTGGCCCCCATGAACTATTAATGCCCCCAGAGGTGGCCCCCATGAACTATTAATGCCCCCAGAGGTGGCCCCCATGAACTATTAATGCCCCCAGAGGTGCCCCCATGAACTAATAATGCCCCCAGAGGTTCCCCCATAAACTAATAAAGCCCCCAGAGGTTCCCCCATGAACTAATAATGCCCCCAGAGGTTCCCCCATGAACTAATAATGCCCCAGAGGTTCCCCCATGAACTAATAATGCCCCCAGAGGTGCCCCCCGTATACTAATAATGCCCCTAGAGGTGCCCCCATATAATAATGATCGCAGAGGTGCCCCCATATACTAATAATGATCCCAGAGGTTCCCCCATGAACTAATAAAGCCCCCAGAGGTTCCCCCATGAGCTAATAATGTCCCCAGAGGTGCCCCCCATATACTAAGGCCCTTAGAGGTTCTCCCATGAACTAATAATGCCCACAGAGGTGCCCCCATATACTAATAATGCCCCTAGAGGTGCCCCCATATACTAATAATGCCCCCAGAGGTGCCCCCCGTATACTAATAATGCCCCTAGAGGTGCCCCCATATAATAATAATGATCCCAGAGGTGCCCCCATACACTAATAATGCCCCCTGCTCTGCCCCTAAAAAAAACAAACATCCTACTCACCTAATCCGCACTGTGGCTGCAGGCAGAAGCTTTCCTCCTCCTCTTCTGGCTCCATCTTGCGAGCCGAAGGGACGGGACCTCCGGCAGGCGTGATGACGTCACATCATCACGCCTGCCGGAGAGGTCACATCCCGGCCTCCCATAGGCTGCTGGCATGAAGTGCTGACACTTCCTGCTCCTACATTATGCTCACTGTGCGGGCGGAACATCAAAGTAATCTGTGCATCCCGAGAAGCTGCGCAGCCGCAGCTTCTCGGGATGCTTAAAGTGACAGCGCACATTTCCAACCGGGATCCCGCGGCACCCCGGCCGGGTTCTCCCGGCACACCAGTGTGCCGCGGCACCCCGGTTGGGAAACTCTGTTCTAGACAATGCTGCTATAAGGAATTGGTACATGTGATATCCTCCCATGATTTCCCCCTGTTCATGACTGGGTAATACACGTATCCCTTGCAGAAATGACTGCTTATGTAACCGTACGCTGGGATTTGTTGTGTTACGACAAGTTAATTTTCACCCCCGCTATAAGTGTATCCCCAGCCGTCTGCCATAATATATTTCTATTGGAAATCACGGCAGGAATTTGCTCTTCAATTCTAAATAATTTTTCGAGACGATGCTAGTGTTATGTGAGAATTAGAGGCTGCTGTGTGTCGGCGCAGTCAGAGTGGGATCGTGATGGATTTGCCGTTTCCTGCCTTTTACAGCCGGTGATTTCACAACGGGAAACTTCATGTGGGTGAAAGTTAGAGATGCCTCAAATGCCAGATCAGTATATACAGCGGCCTAGTGCTCTTGGGTGTATACACATCCCTTTAAAAGGGAAGTCCAGCAAAAATTTTTACTAAAGTATTGTATTGCCCCCCCCCCCCCCAAAGGCTATACAAATCACCAATATACACTTATTACGGGAAATGCTTATAAAGTTTTTTTCCCTGCACTTACTACTGCATCAAGGCTTCACTTCCTGGGTAACATGGTGATGTCACTTCCTGGGTAACATGGTGATGTCACTTCCTGGGTAACATGGTGATGTCACTTCCTGGATAACATGGTGATGTCACTTGCTGGGTAACATGGTGAAGTCATGACCCGACTCCCAGAGCTGTGCGGGCTGTGGCTGCTGGAGAGGATGATGGCAGAGGGATGTTCAGTGTTCCTCCAAAGCCATCATCCTCTCCAGCAGCCACAGCCCGCACAGCTCTGGGAGTCGGGTCATGACTTCACCACGTTATCCAGGAAGTGACATCACCACGTTATCCAGGAAGTGACATCTCCCTGTTTTCCAGGAAGTGACATCTCCCTGTTTTCCAGGAAGTGACATCTCCCTGTTTTCCAGGAAGTGACATCTCCCTGTTTTCCAGGAAGTGACATCTCCCTGTTTTCCAGGAAGTGACATCTCCCTGTTTTCCAGGAAGTGACATCTCCCTGTTTTCCAGGAAGTGACATCTCCCTGTTTTCCAGGAAGTGACATCTCCCTGTTTTCCAGGAAGTGACATCTCCCTGTTTTCCAGGAAGTGACATCTCCCTGTTTTCCAGGAAGTGACATCTCCCTGTTTTCCAGGAAGTGACATCTCCCTGTTTTCCAGGAAGTGACATCTCCCTGTTTTCCAGGAAGTGACATCTCCCTGTTTTCCAGGAAGTGACATCTCCCTGTTTTCCAGGAAGTGACATCTCCCTGTTTTCCAGGAAGTGACATCTCCCTGTTTTCCAGGAAGTGACGCCTTAATACAGTAGTAAGTGCAAGGAAAAAAAACAGTGTATGTGCATTTCCCATAATAAGTGTATAGTGGTGATTTGTATAACTTTTGGGGGGCAATACAATACTTACAATACACTAAAATTTTCACCGGACTTCTCCTTTAATAGCAACGATAACCCAGAAATCCCAGGTGTATGGCCACCACAGAATAGGCAGGGGGAATGACATCACTGAACGTTGGCTCTTCAGCTGTTGCAGAACTACAATTCCCACCATGCCTGGACAGCCAAAGTGAATTGGCCTTTCCCAGCGATGTACGTTCATTTTGTTTTCTCTCCTTTGTTTCTTTAGTACCTGGGACACGTGGAGGTGGATGAGTCTCGCGGCATGCACATATGTGAAGATGCGGTTAAAAGACTAAAATCCGTATGTATTCTTATTGCTCTACACATAAGACTGTCCGCATACAGTGTCTGTATAACCTCATGAGTAGTGATGTTAGTGAGTGAAATATGCCCGCGCCGCCCCCCCCCCCCCAATAATCTCGAGTGCACATGCCCTCTGCCTCCCCCAATTGTCTGTGTACAGAGACAGCCAGGCACTGGCAGGGTACATGCTCGTCCACTGTTCCTATTCAAACGAGACTTAGGATCTCATTCTCAAGATTGATCGTAAAGGGTCCCATGACTGCACACTTCTCCCCTGCTAAATAAAAAACCAGGGTGGAGTGGCAGTGTGCTTGGATGACAGCCGTTCCATTCCTTCTCTGTGGAACAGAAGTTAGACAATTAGTAGGACAAAACCCCTTTAGGACACGGACAAACCAATAGAAGTCTATGGGGCTGTCCATAATTTGTGGACATTCGTAACGTCCACAAAGTACCAACCCTTGAAGGAGAAGTCTTGCAAATTTCTAAAATCTGGTAGGGGTAATTTGATCAGTAGTGGGATGGACTGGCCGCTCAGCCAATCAGTGACTGGCACAGGCATGGGGAGGGATAAGTTTCTACTTGTAATCCATTTCCCCGCTACCGGATTGTAAAATTGGACAGACCTCTCCTTTAATACTAGCTAATGACATCAACCAATAAGGTATTTGACTCCCTAAATCTTTATAACATTTTCATCTATGAAGAGCGATTCCATTTATGACCGCTCCTTCAGGAATGCTGCTCTACGCTGTCCTCCATACATCCTGCATGCTGCTCTACGCTCTCCTCCATACATCCTGAATGCTGCTCTACCCTCTCCTCCATACATCCTGCATGCTGCTCTACGCTCTCCCCCATACATCCTGCATGCTGCTCTACCTTCTCCCCCATACATCCTAAATGCTGCTCTACCTTCTCCTCTATACATCCTGCATGCTGCTCTACCTTCTCCTCCATACATCCTGAATGCTGCTCTACGCTCTCCTCCATACGTCCTGCATGCTGCTCTACCCTCTCCTCCATACATCCTGAATGCTGCTCTACGCTCTCCTCCATACGTCCTGCATGCTGCTCTACCCTCTCCCCCATACATCCTGCATGCTGCTCTACGCTCTCCTCCATACATCCTGAATGCTGCTCTACGCTCTCCTCCATACATCCTGAATGCTGCTCTACCCTCTCCCCCATACATCCTGCATGCTGCTCTACCTTCTCCTCCATACATCCTGAATGCTGCTCTACGCTCTCCTCCATACATCCTGAATGCTGCTCTACCCTCTCCCCCATACATCCTGCATGCTGCTCTACCTTCTCCTCTATACATCCTGAATGCTGCTCTACCCTCTCCTCCATACATCCTGAATGCTGCTCTACGCTCTCCTCCATACATCCTGAATGCTGCTCTACGCTCTCCTCCATACATCCTGAATGCTGCTCTACGCTCTCCTCTATACATCCTGAATGCTGCTCTACCCTCTCCCCCATACATCCTGAATGCTGCTCTACGCTCTCCTCCATACATCCTGAATGCTGCTCTACGCTCTCCTCCATACATCCTGAATGCTGCTCTACCTTCTCCTCCATACATCCTGAATGCTGCTCTACGCTCTCCTCCATACATCCTGAATGCTGCTCTACCCTCTCCTCCATACATCCTGAATGCTGCTCTACCCTCTCCCCCATAAATCCTGAATGCTGCTCTACGCTCTCCTCCATACATCCTGAATGCTGCTCTACCTTCTCCCCCATACATCCTGCATGCTGCTCTACCTTCTCCTCCATACATCCTGCATGCTGCTCTACCTTCTCCTCTATACATCCTGCATGCTGCTCTACCTTCTCCTCTATACATCCTGCATGCTGCTCTACCTTCTCCTCCATACATCCTGCATGCTGCTCTACCTTCTCCTCTATACATCCTGCATGCTGCTCTACCTTCTCCTCCATACATCCTGCATGCTGCTCTACCTTCTCCTCCATACATCCTGAATGCTGCTCTACCTTCTCCTCTATACATCCTGCATGCTGCTCTACCTTCTCCTCCATACATCCTGAATGCTGCTCTACGCTCTCCTCCATACATCCTGAATGCTGCTCTACCCTCTCCTCCATACATCCTGAATGCTGCTCTACCCTCTCCTCCATACATCCTGAATGCTGCTCTACCTTCTCCTCTATACATCCTGCATGCTGCTCTACCTTCTCCTCCATACATCCTGCATGCTGCTCTACCTTCTCCTCCATACATCCTGCATGCTGCTCTACCTTCTCCTCCATACATCCTGCATGCTGCTCTACCTTCTCCTCCATACATCCTGAATGCTGCTCTACCTTCTCCTCTATACATCCTGCATGCTGCTCTACCTTCTCCTCCATACATCCTGAATGCTGCTCTACGCTCTCCTCCATACATCCTGAATGCTGCTCTACCCTCTCCTCCATACATACCGAATGCTGCTCTACCCTCTCCCCCATAAATCCTGAATGCTGCTCTACGCTCTCCTCTATACATCCTGCATGCTGCTCTACCTTCTCCTCCATACATCCTGCATGCTGCTCTACCTTCTCCTCCATACATCCTGAATGCTGCTCTACCTTCTCCTCTATACATCCTGCATGCTGCTCTACCTTCTCCTCCATACATCCTGAATGCTGCTCTACGCTCTCCTCCATACATCCTGAATGCTGCTCTACCCTCTCCTCCATACATCCTGAATGCTGCTCTACCCTCTCCCCCATAAATCCTGAATGCTGCTCTACGCTCTCCTCCATACATCCTGAATGCTGCTCTACCTTCTCCTCCATACATCCTGCATGCTGCTCTACCTTCTCCTCTATACATCCTGCATGCTGCTCTACCTTCTCCTCCATACATCCTGAATGCTGCTCTACGCTTTCCTCTATACATCCTGCATGCTGCTCTACCTTCTCCTCCATACATCCTGAATGCTGCTCTACGCTCTCCTCCATACATCCTGAATGCTGCTCTACCCTCTCCTCCTTACATCCTGCATGCTGCTCTACCTTCTCCCCCATACATCCTAAATGCTGCTTTACCCTCTCCCCCATACATCCTGAATGCTGCTCTACGCTTTCCTCTATACATCCTGCATGCTGCTCTATGTTCTCCTCTATACATCCTGAATGCTGCTCTACCCTCTCCTCCATACATCCTGAATGCTGCTCTACCCTCTCCTCCATACATCCTGAATGCTGCTCTACGCTCTCCTCCATACATCCTGAATGCTGCTCTACCCTCTCCCCCATACATACCGAATGCTGCTCTACCCTCTCCCCCATACATACCGAATGCTGCTCTACGCTCTCCTCCATACATCCTGAATGCTGCTCTACCCTCTCCCCCATACATCCTGAATGCTGCTCTACGCTCTCCTCCATACATCCTGAATGCTGCTCTACCCTCTCCTCCATACATCCTGAATGCTGCTCTACGCTCTCTTCCATACATCCTGAATGCTGCTCTACGCTCTCCTCCATACATCCTGAATGCTGCTCTACCCTCTCCTCCATACATCCTGAATGCTGCTCTACGCTCTCCTCCATACATCCTGAATGCTGCTCTACCCTCTCCTCCATACATCCTGAATGCTGCTCTACCCTCTCCTCCATACATCCTGAATGCTGCTCTACGCTTTCCTCTATACATCCTGCATGCTGCTCTATGTTCTCCTCTATACATCCTGAATGCTGCTCTACGCTCTCCTCCATACATCCTGAATGCTGCTCTACGCTCTCCTCCATACATCCTGAATGCTGCTCTACGCTCTCCTCCATACGTCCTGAATGCTGCTCTACGCTCTCCTCCATACATCCTGAATGCTGCTCTACGCTCTCCTCCATACATCCCGAATGCTACTTGTGCACTGCAAACATATTTTAACTTTCTGCCCTATAAAATGCTAAAAATGTGAACCTTGAAAACTATTTCCTCTCCTCGCCCCTTTGTCTACCTCTCCTATAAATCTACGTTTCACAGACACCTGCATTTATTTCTTTTCATCCACACCTCCGCCGGTGCACATGGGCCAAATAGCATCACATAGGCAGCAGACTCTGAACTCTCAGACCTTGTTTGTTACCCTGTGATGTCATTCTGAAGGACAGCGCTGATGTCACTGCTGGTTCTAGGATTACACTGTGTCTCTTTTGTTCTCACCATGTGCTTTGCCCCCTTGATGTACATGTCTTCTATGCTTAATATGTTTAATATATTTTTTTCTTTTAGCAGGTTTAAAAAAAAAATTAGAATCATAATTAACTTTATTTAAAGTGTTTTTTTTTTACATATTACAATTAACAAGTGTAGTTCCTCCTGTGGAGATAATCAGCCTTGCATGAGCACTTGTCTCTTCTCACCCCCTGCTGGAGTGGTTTGGAAGTGCATCTCCCTTTAACACTGGCTGCTGTTCTTGGCCGTAATATTAACGTCTTACTGTCACCCTGAGATCGGGAATGTGTGCTGAGACGTCCTTACCGTCTGCTCGCTGCAGGGCTGACTGTGGAGGAGCGTGATGAATTGGAGGCTTGTTGAACTTGGCAGCAGAAGGCTCGTCCTTTCTCATTAGTCGTGGCCTCACACTGATTCATGACATACATTATATCCTCCGTGTATATAGAAACCGCTCATTTCGGAGACCGTCACGTACTTGATGCCGTTCAAGCGGCAATGAGAATTAATCCTTTAGAAAAAGAGAGGAAAGAAAAAAAAAAAAAAAAGCACTGCATGATTTCCTGAAAGCAGCGCTGTACTATATTACCAGTGCACGGCAGTAATGGCCGCTGCGAGATATATATATAGTTTATTTAGTCTATTGGTACAGAACGGGACAGCTGAAAGTGTCACTGTCGTTTACATTTTTTGCAGAAATGAATAGTACAGGCGATTTTAAGAAACTTTGTAATTGTGTGTATTAGCTGAACAATGCATGAAAAAGCAGTTTGAAGTTCTCCCCCCTGTCTTCATTGTTTTCTATGGAGAGGGGAGGGGTGGAGGGAGATGAGGCAAAAAAACAGGACATCAAAGAGTTAATTTACAGCTACATCATCTGGTTATCTCCTCCGAAGTCAGCACTGACCTCTGAATATGTCTGTCACACAGGTCCCACTGTGTAATCCTTTGTTCTCTGCTCTCTGCTGGTGACTAATCCCCCTCCTCCCCCCCCCCCCCCCCCCTCCGCTCTCCATAGGTTACACAGGGCTCGACTGATGTAAAAGAGTGGAGATTTCCTGATAATGAGCAGTGAATGAGAGAGAGGAGGGAAAGGGTGGGGGCTGGGGAAAGGCTTTTTGAATGCAGATAATGGCATATTTGCCTAATAATAAACACAATTACAAAGTTTCTTAAAATTGTCTGTACTATTGATTTCTGCAACAAAAAAATAAAAATAAAAAATGACAGTGACGCTTTGAGAGGTCTCGTTTCTGGTGTCAATGTTGCAGTACCTTCTTTGAGCTGCAGGGGTGCTAGGCCACGGTTACTCTGTGTTACTCGTCCACAGCAGCAGGAATTGCAATTGATAAGAGTCACAGGTAGGCCAAAAAGTTAACTCCTAAGGTTAGGGTTGCACTTGCATTGTACTTTATATACATTGGTACAGAGGAGTTAAAAAAAAAAAGAAAAGGTTCTCAGCAGATCCATTACGTGTTTGCCATCCGGTGGATCCAGTTGGCTGTATTTTTTGATTGAGGCACCAAACCAAGGATGCAATATGGATATTAACTCATCCTAAACTGGAGATTTCCTCTTATTACAGAAGGAGGGGAAAAAAACTACACCCAGACAGGTGGAAAATGGAGAAACTGGAGGTACTGCCCCCATTGTGCAGCATGGTCGGGATCGGGCTTGGGTTATGCAGTTGCCTACTCAATGGTTGCAGTGGTGTCCCAACCCCGATCCTGGAAGTGCTGCACAGTGAGACCAGGAGCTCCACGACAGCAATGGCGGTAGTGACGGGTAGCTGTATTATTCCTCTGTTTTCCACCCCCTGGGGCGTAAAGTAAATTTCCAGTATACTCCTTAAAACTGGTACAACTGATGGTACAACTATAGAGGTTTTTATTATAAATATAGATACATTTTTCTAAATTACTTCCTTTATCCATTCCGGACATAAGTATCTGTATGGAGCGCCCGTGGTCGGCGCCTCCTAGCTGCTCAGAACTAAGCAGTAAGAGACTGAGTGTCCTCCTCTTCCTCCATAGCCAACGTGACACCCAGCACCATAGGATTTTACATGGCGTGGTCTCTGGAGATGGAGCAGGATGCTCAGATTCCTAATGCATAGTTATAACTTGGCGTGAGTGCAGACTCTGTACAACCTGCACTATAATCACTTTTCCAGGTACGCTTTTTAGCCCAGTATGAATTATGGGAACATATAAATTCAAATCGAATAATTAGTGAGTAATCCCATCAAAGAATTGTGTAAGTATAAAGGGGTCTATGAAAAAACTACCTGCATGGGGTTCACACTTCTCAAATCCATAATGTGTATAGTCACAAGGCTGCGGTGCAGAGACTACAGGCAGCATGAAATGTGTTCATTCTGCACAGGGATTTAGCCAGATAGAGATGTTGAGGTATATAAGGCCTGAGGGGAGCAGGCAGGGAGACCTTTAGCCCCAGTAATACTGTTGTAACCGATAGTAAGTATTACTATGACGGCTGAGGGATTAGGTGTCTGAGGTTGTGGCTTCCCTATTGTTGAGGTTGCTGAAAACCAGCTATTCCAATTACAGAACTGACATATGATGGATGCCTCTAAGGTCTTTGCAGGTGAAAGTTTAAGAGCTGGGCTTAGATTTTTTTATTTTTTTTTAAGAAAAAAACATTTAAAAAAAAAATCTGCCTAAAAACAACAACACTTGTCATCATGAGTTGCCTTTTGTTCCTAGCAACCCTGGAGAAGACTGGAATACATTTTTACATGAAGACTCACTCACAGGGGTTGTTCACCCAAAAAATTTTTCTTTCGAATCAGCTAGTGCCAAAGTCTTGTAATTTACTCATATTTAAAAAAAAAAAATCTGTTGTCTTCCAGTACTTATCAGCTGCTTTATGTCCTGCAGGAAGTAATGTAATTTCCCCAGTGTGACACAGCACTCTTTGCTGTCACCTCTGTCCATGTCAGGAACTGATTTTCTATGTGGATTTGCTGCTGCTCTGGACAGTTCCTGACATGGACAGAGGTGGCAGCAGTAAGCACTGTGTCAGACTGGAAAGAATACACCACTGTCTGCTGGACATACAGCAGCTGATAAGTGCAGGAAAACGCCCAATTTTTTTATGAACCACCCCTTTAAGGTATCAGGAGTTAAGAAGGATTAAAGAGAAGATATCACTTTGTAGCCTTAGAAACACTGTTCATCGTTCACAAAGGGACAATCCCATTATAATCCAGACTGACAATCCTTCTGCTGCCTTGTTTCACCATGTGGTTGGTTGGTTAGTTCCCCCCCCCCCCCAAAAAAAAAAAAATTCTTCTTTTTTTTTGTTTCCTTTCAACCAGTAACTTGGTAGAACCATTTATTTCAGCAATGCTGTAAAAACTATGGCTGCAACTTAATGGGAACCTGTCATCCCTTTAATGCTGCCCGAACCACAAGTCATCAAAGTACCTACCATAGCTTGATTGATCCTTCTCTATACCCAAACTGGAAGAGCTCTAGCAATCATGGTTGGTGGGAAGAAGTTATAGTTCGTCCCTATGACATATGGTTCGGGCAGCATGAAAACTATGACCGGTTCACTTTAAGCTGTACATTACAATTAAAAAAAAAAAACAATTCTTTAGCCCAGGTTCCCCATGAACATGGTCACACCCGTTCACATGTATTGTAGTGTAACTTGTGCTGTCCAATCTGCACCTAACATCCGGACTCCCCTTCGAGACTGGGTTCACGTGTAGTATTTTGGTCGGTATTTGGAATCCTACCGAAATGCCAAGTTGCTCATTGCAAAGGAATGAATTCTGAGATTTGTTTTCTCTTGTTGCATAGGAAATAACAGGGTGACATTTATTAGATTTTTTTTTTTATTTTATTTTTTATATTCTTTTGGCTGACACCTCTTTAACCCCTTCTTTCCTAAGCATGGACTCGGGGAGCGATGTCATCCGCTTGCTCCTTTTTTGTATAGCGCTTACTAATACTGGCTGCTGTTTGATGCATGTTGATTTTTACAACCTTGAGAGATTTGTAGCTTCCGGCAATAATAGTGCTCGACTTGTCCCCTCCCCTGTTCCTCCAGGAAAGGAAATTCTTCAAAGGCTTCTTTGCAAAAGTAAGTCCAATGCCATTTGTGGTTAAATTTATAAGGAGTTACACACTGGTCGTAATCGGGCACTGTACCTAGCAGTTTGGGCCTTCACTTTGTGATTCCTGTAGTGTAACCTTCCAAGTTTTCAAAATTTCCCCCAATTTTTTTAAGTTTTTATTATACCTAAAAGGATGGGCAAGGAGCCGCCATATTACGGGTAGATGAGATTCATCCATGATCCATTTTATTCACCCTGCTATTGATATAGGACCTTGATGGATCAGGATTGCCTGTAATGGTGCAAACCTAAATCCCATAGTCTTATGTTCTGAGTAGAAATTTTATTGGACGATACCTGGGTGGTGTCTTCGATTTTGTTCTATAACTTCGTTGTGAGAACCGATTCTGCACCTTGTGTCCTGTGCGGTGCTTAGCTGCCGTCTATCGGCTGTCATCCTCTGAACGATAATATATTTTATTGGGGTGTGTTCACATGTTTAGGACTTTAATTGCAATGTGGTTGGATACCAAGCCAGGAATTGATGTTAAAAAAATAAATAAAAAAAAAGGGTTACCTTTATAGTAGGGATGGTCCGAACCTGGTTCGGACGGAGTTTGTACGAACCCAAACCCTCCGCAATGATTACCGCTGTCTGCCCGCTCCGTGCAGCGGGCGGATCCAGCGGGAGGAACGCCTGGAAAACTGGGATACAGCCTATGGCCATGGCTGTATCCCAGTTTTCCAGGCGTTCCTCCCGCTGGATCCGCCCGCTGCACGGAGCTGGCAGACAGCGGGAATCCGATGCCGAGCGTTCGGGTTCAGCCAAACCCGAACCTTGGCGGGTTCGGACCATCCCTACTTTATACCTATGTCTGCCATTTATGGCCTGTTCCTGGATTTGTATTTGTATTAACTCAAGGCAGAAAAAAAATACTTTCCTATAGGTCTTTATTAAAATGTTTGCCTAGTTTCTCTTCTACTGCCTCCTTGTATGCACAGAAACAGCTCTTATGTCTCTTCTCCTGAACAAACTTTTAAAGTGACTTATGACCTGATCTAAGATCAACTTCACTCTTGGTATAAATCAGCTTTAAACGTTCATTCAGGAGAGGCGAAAATAAGGGTTGGAGACTGAGCCCTGATCCAGCGCTTAGAGGAGGCAGTAAAAGAGAAACTAAGCAAAATCTTTAGTACAAATCTTGCTGATCTACTTCCTTAAACTGGTGAATTCGGGATCACGGAACCCCCTGTAACACTTGTTGAGTATCAATCACTGCTCATCCATTAAATTAGCTAGATACGTGGCGATGCGTATAATCACTACAGCTTCTTGGAATCTCTTTCTGCCGTGATCTGAGAAGAAATCAAATCAGCCCGGGGTTCTTGCCTTGAGTTGACAAAAATTGTACAATTTGTACATATGATTATACTTGCTGGGTACAAAATCTGGGGTTTTGCCTACATTGGCATAAGATCCGCTGTGTCTGCAGGAATTCCAGGGCAGGACATCCTACTACAGCTATGGTGACGGCTCTTGTTTTCACTGTCAAAATGGCATCTAGGTATCAGGTTTTTTTGCGGGGGGAAACCGCTATATAGTTTATATGAAAGTATAATTTACTGTGTAACTTTTTATATGCGTAACAGTGCACAATTTAGCTCTGGAAAATGAACCCTGTATGTCAATCAAGCAAGTCAGGAAAGGGTGGGGGAGGGAGGAGGCATGCATCCAGCAGCTTAGCACGGCCTCTGACACTTGAGCGCTAACAGATTCCCTTCGAATCTGAAAAAAATCTCAACCAGATGCTCACAAATCCATATAAAGTATGCATCCGCAGCTCCTCAATCGTTGTGTTGAATCCGCTGCACATTTATTTAAAAAAAAAAAAAAAATTCTGTTGACTTTTAAAGTGTTCCTGTCGTAAAATCATCATGGAGACTTGTCAAAAGTTTAGATTGGTCCGGGTCAGAGTGTTCAGACTTGTACCAATCAGGAGAACGAGTGGGGAGAGGACTGCGCTGAGTTAGAAAAAAAATGTCGGCCTCCTTAGAGCTCCATTATAAGTCTGACTTTTTTTTTCCATCCTGTTCCATCCTCCTAGATAAAGAGGGGATGTGCTGCCGACAGTGGTGGAAGTGAATACTACCCAATAAATTGTTTGGGCGGCTGTTCGCTCCCATTAAGTCGCCTGCCAAATGGGTCCTTTGACCGGCACGTGTATCGGGCAGCTATCTGTAAGTGGAAAGGAACTCTTAGCTACCTTATACACCAGGGATGGGGAACCTTGGCTCTCCAGCTGTTGCAAAACTACAATTCCCATCATGCCTGGACAGCCAAAGCGTTAGCATAATGGAAATTGTAGTTTTGCAACAGCTGGAGGGCTGAAGGTTCCCTATACCTATTATACATTATGGGAGACGTTCATCCATACGTCTCCCACAGGATCACTAGGTAGCATTTTAATCGTGTCCATCATGTACAAACACTAGAAATTTTTTTTTTTTTTAAAGTTATTCGGATATGGACAACAACCTTTTTGGACCTGTATCGGTGCACTGATACCTGTTGATTGTAATAATTCCAATGGGAAGACAAAGCTGTCTACTGAAACCGATGGGTGTCCTGCACGCTCAGAGATTGACGGGCATTGTGATTGCGTGACACCGCCCCCCCCTGGTGGATACTTCTATTACTTCAGGCCCAGGATCTGGACACCTCTTGAAAGTTTTGGAAAAGCTCCTTGTTCTGTTCAAAGTTTCTTTTGCCTAAATGCCATTTTACAGTGTGGTACCAAGATTTTATTTATAGCTAAAGGTACCAGTGCAGTAACTCCTTATTCATGTGTGCCAGTCTCCTAAGTCTTGGTAGATTCTCCCATCCAGGTAAAGAATTTTGATGCAGAATTCTTTGCGCTCTCAAGTGTCCGTCGTATTTCTTCATATTCCATCTATGTATACCCTGTTGGACGGTTGCTCTTCACCTTCTTCGCAGTGCTTTTATCGGCCTCTCTTCTGCTTTGGTGAATGAATTGGCATGGATCTTGGCTTCTAGAGGTTTTACTAGATTTACTTTGCTTACTTTGTTTCATTTCAGGTCTACAGCCCAAAAAAAAAAGAAAAAAATTACTTATACCGTGTTTTTAAGACCTTTTTTTTCTTTCCATCATCTTTAAGAGTGGCAAGAAAGCGATCAAGGCGGTCCTGTGGGTTTCGGCAGATGGACTTCGAGTTGTGGATGAGAAAACAAAGGTATGAAGTAGGGCTTGTCGATAAATCAAATTAATTCCATTAATTCGCCTAGAATTAGTGAATCGATTTTCAATTGTTTTGAAAATCGTGAATTTGCGCTCCAACCTGTAGGGGGAGCAGTGGTGCCTGCCCGCTCCCACCTACAAGATGACTGCTGGCCGTCCGCCCGCCTGCAGATACTCGCACCTACGCGACGTTGACGACCGCTCTATTCCCGTTTGCACCCACCCACAAGATCATTGCCAGCCGGCCCATGTGCAACAGTTTCGTGTGGTGCGGTGAAATAAGCTGCCACCAAAAATAGTCCATCAGGGAACTCCCCGACCCACCACATTATTTGTATGTAGCGTCTAACATTGTTAGTGCTATATGTATATGGACTGGTTGGTTTATCTTCTCCTGCAGGATCTTCTAGTAGACCAAACAATAGAAAAAGTGTCCTTCTGTGCCCCAGATAGAAACTTTGACCGGGCATTCTCTTACATATGTCGTGACGGAACAACGAGGAGATGGATCTGCCATTGCTTCATGGCTGTGAAAGACACGGTCTGTATTTTTGAAGATTTCTTTTTGTTCACCTAGTACGCTGTGGAGGGTTTATATGGACGTTGCATGAAACTTTAGGGGTTCTGTATGGTGCGTTTTTGATGGAATATCAATCTGCATCTCTGTTCTTGCCACCGAAAATACCGATGATCAAAAAGTAGAGACTAGTGGGGGGGGGGGGGAAGATTTCAATTATTTAGAACCTTGATAAGACCCTGTTAAGGAAACATGGTCACAAAAAAGAAAATGTTGACGTGTTGGAGAGATATTTAAAAAAAAAAAAAAAAAGAGAGGAAAAATTGGCAGCACCTCTATGACTCTGTTCACACTGCAAGTTGCACGCTGCATGTGGCTGAAGTAAAGACAAAAAAACAAAGTGCAACAGCAACCTACAGGTCCAAGTGCTTACCATACATACTCCTAATAAAAATAGATATTAGAATATAGGATTTTGCAAACTATTTGACACGTTAAGGTGTCCTCAGAGACATGGTCCCTACTCTAGCTTTCTCACACTAGCAATGGCCTCTTAACTTTTCTCTTAAACTATGGCTGTTTGTAAACTATAGAATATATATATATATATATATATATATATATATATATATATATATATATATATATATATATATATATTATAATATAACTATTTCATTTTATTTTTTGATTGTCCCAATTACCTCTGGCAACTGCAAGATAAGTGAGGGGCCACAAACGGGACTACATCTAGGGGACATTTCAGATGGGAGCACTCCTTTTAACACTGATTTAATGCTGACAGGTTAAAGGGGTACAAGTGGCAGAAAGTTATATAGATTTGTAATTTACTTTATTTCAAAATGACCACTCTTCCAGTACTTATCAGCTGCTGTATGTCCTGCAGGAAGTGGTGTATTCTTTCCAGTCTGACACAGTGCTCTCTGCTGCCCCCTCTGTCCATGTCAGGAACTGTCCAGAGCAGCAAATCCCCATAGAAAACCGCTCCTGCTCTGGACAGTTCCTGACATGGACAGAGGGGGCAGCAGAGAGCACTGTGTCAGACTAGAAAGAATAAACCACTTCCTGCAGGACATACAGCAACTGGTAAGTACTAAAATAATTGACATTTTTTTAAGAGAAGTAAATTACAAATCTCTATAACTTACTGACACCAGTTTATTTGAAATAATTTTTGCCGGAGTTCCCCTTTAAATGCATCTTATCTATGACTTTATATGCCATATTGGCCTCCATGGACACTGCCGGTACGCGCTTCTAACTTGGAACGTTTCCGTTACTTTCTTGGTGTCTCACACATAACAGGGCGAGAGGCTGAGCCACGCTGTTGGATGCGCTTTTGCCGCCTGCCTGGAGAGAAAACAGAAGCGAGAGAAGGAGTGCGGAGTCACTGCCACCTTTGATGCCAGCAGGACCACCTTCACGAGGGAGGGCTCCTTCAGGGTAACCACTGCCACCGAACAGGCCGAGAGGGAAGAAGTCATGAAACAGATACAGGATTCCAAGAAAGGTGCACTAATACTATCCGGAGATTTCCAGTACTTTCAGAGGATGTAATGGCCACTTGTTATGCATTACACAAACTTCTCTAAAGTTTTGATTGGTCCTTGTCTGGGCGTCCAGACCCCCACCGATCGGTATATAGCTCCCTGCCTATACGCTCTTACTTAATTGTCTATGGAGACCATCCCCTGCAGTGAGACCAAGATCGAGTGCTGCTCCCGTCTATATTGAGTGATTGTCTCTCATCTGAACCCCCAGACCCGACCGTTTTTAATGGGACTCTGTAAGTAGGTCCTATATCAGGGTAACATAAACTAACGACAGAGAAGCTGAACAGAATGATGTATCACTTACCTTGTTCTGTGCAGCTGATCCAGAGATCTCCTCCTGAATAACATGGACAATAAGTAGTCCTCTCTATGTGCATGAGCTCAGTAGTTCTGGATATTCATGAGAAGCAGAAAACTCCACCCACCAACTACTGATTGGCAGTTATCTATCCATGCTGTGTATAGGAAGTAAACTGTCAATCAGCAGCTGGAGGGCGGGGGGAGGGGTGTGGCAAGAATCCCATTCTCCTGCATATTAGGAGAACGGCTGAACAGAATGATGTAAGTAATACACCGATCTGTTCAGCATTTCTGTCACTAGTTTATGCTGCTCTCATTTAAGGCGGAATAAACCTAGTGACAGATTCCCTTTAAAATAAACATTGTTATACAACACCGGCTTTATAGGGGTTTAACCCTCCTCAAGGCTTCTGTAGAGTGTCCATATTTATGGGAAGTTTTCTGCAGAATTATGTGAATCGAGCGGCAGTACATATATTTGACTGTCTTTTTAAAGGTTTTGTCCACTTTGCGCAACCTCTTTTCTGATCCATGCTTGGACCCCCCCCCCCCCCCAATATTCACTTGCAGTATAATGGAATCAGATGTCCCATGTAGCAAAAAATTGGTTATTACACAATACAAATGAATGGGCTGTCTGTGTAATACAGGGGCAGGGAACCTTGGCTCTCCAGCTGTTGCAAAACTACAACTCCCATCATGCCTGGACAGCCAAAGCTTTAGCTTTGGCTGTCCAGGCATGATGGGAGTTGTAGTTTTGCAACAGCTGGAGAGCCAAGGTTCCCTACCCCTGGTGTAATAAATGGAAATGTTGGTTAGAGATTCCCCCGACTCCGATGATGCAGTGTAATCTGCCCCTTAGTCTAATTCTTCTCTCGTTTTCTGTGTTTTAGTTGTTGTCGAGTTTGAACCAAAGCCTGTAATACCTGCCGTCACCACGTCAGCCACAGTGACAGTGACAGCCGCCCCAGCCCTGCCATCATCGCCAACTAATGACAACCATGGCTTCCAAGAGGTCAAAGATGGCAGCAACCCTCACATGATCCCTCGCAGACACGCGCCTGTAGAACAGCTGGCAAGGCAAGGCTCTTTCAGAGGATTCCCCGCACTCAGCAATAAGATGTCTCCTTTTAAACGGCAGCTGTCTCTGAGAATCAATGAACTACCATCCACTGTGCAGAGGAAGTCTGACTTCCAGATTACCAACCCAGGTAGGACAACGAATGATCATGTACAACACTAATTTAGTTTCGTAGAGGAAGATGATCCCCTATTTAAAGGGGTACTCCAGGGAAAATCTTTATTCTATCAAATCAACTGGTTTGAAAAAGTTATATAGATTTGTAGTTTACTTCTATTTAAAATTATTAAGTCTTCAGTACTTATCAGCTGCTGTATGTCCTGCAGGAAGTGTTTATTCTTTCCAGTCTGACATAGTACTCTTTGCTGCCACCTCTGTCCATGTCTGGAACATTATTTATTTATTTATATGTATATGTGTAATAAATATATATATATATATATATATATATATATATATATATATATATATATATATATAATACACATATAATTTATTTATTTTTTAATTAAAATTAAATCATAAAAACACTCCCCCCCCCCCCCCCAGCATCTTTGTTATAATGTCATAATTTTCCTCCCTATATTTTTTCTTCTTTCTTGTCTTCCAGTTCCTGAGATAGAAGCAGAGACAGACAGCATCAGCGCCTTGTGCTCGCAGATAACTAACACTTTCAGTGGGCCGCCCGAGGACCCCTTCATGTCTGCGCCCATGACCAAGCCCACTACACCACAGTCCCCACCATTTGAAGGTCTGTACTGGATGAGCTTTGCATGAAAATCCCTTTTAGATTTAGGCCAATGGGGGCATGATACTGTAGTTTGCCAAAATTGTTTTTCTTTCAGATTAACTGGGACCAGAAAGTGCCAGAGATTTGTAATTTACTTATATTAAAAAAAAAAATCTCTGTCCTGCAGTTAGTGAGGTATTGTTTCCTGTTTAACACAGTGCTCTCTGCTGCCACCTCTGTCCAGAGCAGGAGAGGTTTTCTGTGGGGATTTGCTGCTGCTCTGGACAGTTCCTGACATGGACAGAGGGGGCAGCAGAGAGCACTGTGTCAGACTGGAGAGAATACCCAACTTACTGCAAGACATACAGCAGCTGATAAGTACATTTTTTTATAGAAGTAAAACACAAATCTATATAACTTTCTGGCACCAGTTGATTTGAAAGTAAAAAAAAACCCTTTAATGTAAGAGTTTCTGCTATGTGCATGTCCCTGCATGGACTAACCTCTTCATTGTCATGTTTCAGTGAATGGCACTGCCTCCGCATTCACGCTGCCTGCTGCTAAGCCGCCTGCACAAGTCACTGTGGCCCCCCCAGCCGCCCCTGTCCGTGAGACCAATCCATGGGCAAATGCTCCTACAGCATCTGTCCAGACGGTTGCTGCCACCGGAGCGCCGCCTGTGGCCACTGTTGTTGGTAAGACAACATTACATAGACTGCACAAGCTCATTCACATAACTGCACGCTTCTTGCTAAACATAGAAACGGTTTTCTTTCCTTCCTCTGTTGGGACCCTGTACTTGTCATCTGGTCTGTAGTTTAAAGGGAACCTGTCACCATGAAAATGCTGCCTAATCTATCACCATCAAGTTATAGAGCAGGAAGAGCTGAGCGGATTGATATATATCTTTATGGGAAAAGATTCAGTATAACTTGTATTTATTGTTTGAAATCTCTGATGTTTCCATGCTAAAGACCATTGAGTGACTCCGCCCACTGGACTCCTTATCACAGAATGAGCAGGGATTTCACTCAACATATTACAAGTTATACTGAATCTTTTCCCATAAAGATATATATTAGTCTGCTCAGCTCTTCCTGCTCTATAACATTATGGCGATAGATAAGATAGTATTGTCTAGGTGACAGGTTCCCTTTAAAGGGGTTAGACCTTATCATGAGTGATTTCCTGAGTTGCTTCACCGATCACAAGAAGAGAAGTCCAGATGTCTCCCACATAAATGCCACCACTCCATTCACTGTCTATACTGACTTGAACATTGCTGAGTTCAGTACTTGGCAGTATCCGAAGTTCCCATAGAAGTGAATGAAGCTGTGACTGAGCATGTTAATGTTAAAGGGAACCTGTCACCCCCCGTGCCGGGGTGACAGGCTCCCGACCCCCCGTTAGAGCCCCATATACTTACCTAATCCCGCCGGGTCCCGCTTCTGAAGATGGTCGGGTGACGGAGATCTCAGCCGCTGCAGCCCGGCGCGCGCGCTGAGAGATGAGTCCAACACCCATAGAGAATGACAGGAGAGTCCAGCGCTCCGTCATTCTCTATGAGCGCTGGACTCATCTCTCAGCGCGCGTGCCGGGCTGCAGCGGCTGAGATCTCAGTCACCCGACCGGATCCAGAACCGGGACCCGGCGGGATTAGGTAAGTATATGGGGCTCTAACGGGGGGTCGGGAGCCTGTCACCCCGGCACGGGGGGTGACAGGTTCCCTTTAAGGATGTTTGAGTATTTAAAGGTGTTGTCCACTATTACATAAAGAACAGCTACTTTTTTTTTTTCCAAAAACAGCATCCCCGTCCTCAGCTTGGATGTGGGTTTGCCACCTTAATTGCATTAAAGTGAATGGAAGTGACCTGCAATACACACACAACCTGAGGACAGGGGTGGCGCTGTTTCTGGAAGAATAGGATAAACCCCTTTTAAGATCTAAAGTTAAGTAAACATTTTTTCATTGTTATTTTCAGGCTCTGAGTTTGTATCCACACCCACTGTGGTCCAGTCCCATCACAAGCGGACCCCCTCCGAGGCAGACCGATGGCTTGAAGAGGTCTCCAAAACCGTTAAGGCCCAGCAAAGACAATCCCCTGTCCCTGCTGGGGTCCTCCAGGCGCCGCCCCTCCTGCAGCCTGTTGTTGCTGCTGCACCAAATCCATCTCAGCCTTATCCAGCGAACACCTTCATAGCTCCACCACCTGTGCCGGTCGCCATAGTCCCGACTATACCGCCGACGTTCATGCCTGTGCAGCAACCTTACCCTGTAGCGAATGGGATGAACTACCCGGCTCCTAGCGTCCCGGTTGTTGGCATCACCCCTTCACAGATGGTGGCCAATGTGTTTGGTGCCGCCGGTCACCCACAAGTCTACCAGCCGAAGCCATCGCCGGGCCTGGTCAAGCAACAGACATTCCCGACCTACGAGAGTAATAGCACCACCAGCAGTCCGTTCTTCAAACCACCTCCTCAGCAGCAGCAGAATGGCTCCGTGGCTTTTAACGGGGTAGACGGCAGCGGGTGGGAGGTGGGCGCCAAGCACCACCCAGGCCAGAACTCATCTGCCGCCATAGACCCTTTCGAGGCCCAGTGGGCGGCTTTAGAGAGCAAGTCAAAATCTCGCGGTAACCCGTCTCCAACCAACCCCTTCTCCACCGACCTCCAGAAGACGTTCGAGATAGAACTTTAAACGACGGATGCAGATCTACAAAATGGGGACTGGTAGAAGAATTATTTTTTCTTATATACTTTTAGAAATGGACCAATGAGGGGCCTGGAAACGGCAAAATTCACAAAAATACCTAAAATTATATTATTATACTACGAAACCACGGGAAATCATCAGTGTTCTTCAGATCTTTCATAGGCTTCCCTCGCCAATCCCATCGGAGAAGATTCTGCACTGTGGTCATGAGACTTAAGGTGGAACCTGTGAAACATGGCTACACAGCAGAGATATGACTCTCTGCAGGAGCAATGTAGTAGTGCCTGAGCTTCCAGATTAATATAAGAAGATGATATATATGTATATACACAGATCTAGGGTTGTTATATGGCGGATGTTACGAACCCCGGTGCTGCCTCGGGGGGCTGCAGTGCACTTCTCCGCACTGGATTGCAGCCCCCTACTGGTGGCCAAAGGGAATAAAGCCAAAATCTTTATTTTTTATGCAGATATTTTAACTAGTTTTGGGTTATTGGTTGTATAGGTTTGTAAGTAATCTTGCCAAAGGTTAAAATGAAAAGTGGGTTCAGTCCCTAGTGATGTATATAAGATTTGATTTAGCTGCTAATTCTCCGAACTGGACCGCCTGTGGTTTTATTTTCACGCCGTACGTCAGATGTTCTAGTCATTGCTTAAACAGTCCAGAGCAGTGACCTATCAAAGGAAAGAACAGTATTTGCTGGCGTAAAAGCCATAGCAATATAACCTGTCTCTTTATCATTTCTTCCACAATTCAATATTGCCTAATATAATATATATATGTATCTATATAAATGTCATTTCCTTTGACAACCTGCTGTTCTTTTTTTTTTTTTGTTTTTATATGTTTTATATATTTTTATATATTAATATATATATTTTCTCATATATATTAATATATACAGTTTCGAGTTTTAATAGACCTGTTATGCTCAGTATATCTATTGACTTATACAGCCTTTTTTTTTTTTTTTTCATTTTCTTTGACATTATTCACTATTTCCGCGTTCTTTTTTTTTTTTTTTGTTCATCGCTTCCTGTATACCTCAATTCACACAGAGATTCATCTTTTATCTGTAAGTTTCTGTCTTACAGTCATATATGTATATTTGTACCAATTTACTTTAACAGAATAAACATTGGTGGTGGAAATTGTGACTTTCTCTTTTCCTACTTTTGTTTGTTCCTGTGTGTATATTTGTGTGAGTGTGTGTGTTTTATATATATATACACACACACACAAACGCGCGCTCTCTTGGTAAAAGAGAGATATATGTATTACTTTGTTGACGTGTGTGTGTGTGTGTGTATATATATATATATATATATATATATATATATATATATATATATATATATATATATATATATATATATATATATATATATATATATATATATATATATATATAATGTGTGTGTGTTTTAAAAAAAACTAAACACCCACTCCTTTGTGCACTCACACAAGGAAAGAGACCTGTTTATCATGTAGGTTGTATATCTGAGTGCTAATTATATTATTATTTTTTGCTAATTCTATTATCTGCAGCTCTCCAGGAGACAATGCTCTTTATTATACAACGATTCAGTCAGTATAATATCACTGTGTGGCTTCAGATGTTTTGGTGCTGTGTGACAGGAGAGCTGACCGTACAATGCGAGCACCCCCAGGATTCTGTGTTGCTGAATGTGGATGTGCAGCAGCTGTACAAATACGCAGTGAAGGGAGACACCTAGTGGCCATATGTATGTTTGGTTTTTTTTTTAAACTAAAAACGTAAAATAGGAGTATATTGCAAAACTGCTTGTGATCACAACTAGAAACTTGAATTGAGCAAACTTTAAGCAATCTTTGATTAGTGTTGGCTGCTGAAGGATCCAGTCTGAGGGAATCCTTGAGTGCTCAAGTTTTCTTAATTCTACTGGAAATCCCACTAACCAGGATGAGGAACCTTGGCTTATAGGGCAGGGTTTTCCATCCAGGTTTTGGATTTCTTTTGTGGTAGCGGTGTTCTTTTCTTGACTTTTTATTTTTAGTAGTCACTCTATGGGTCGGCCGTAAGGTAAGTACACAGACAAATTACACACTTGCATGTAAGAGAATTGTCTGAAATTTTTGATCGGTCATGGTCTCGATAACGAGACTTCTACCAAAACTAGATACAGCTGAGAGAAGTGTGCGGGTGTGAGCTTCATCTCCCAGCGTGCTGTTCAATCCAGTTTGTTGGAGGAGATCGGCTCTATTCTAAGTCTATGGAGACCAACTCCTGCAACAAGTCGGACCTAGAGGTTGTGGAGAGTACTATATAGGTATCTATATATAGAGTCGGGGGAAGCCTGTGACTGTGTGCTTCATTCTCTTCCATCAGACTAGAAATAAGCAACTAGAGCATGCTTAAGTCCGATCATTCTGAATTTGAATACTGGTGGCTGGAGAAGTTGGATGCAGCCCTAGGGAGTCCTGGAAAACAGATACAACCTATGGCCTTCAGACTGGCACTTTCTGTGTTTTGGCTCCTCCAGCCTTAGAAAAACATGGCCACTTTCTTCTAGAGACAGCACCACTCTTTTCTCCAGTTTGGAGACAACTCCGTTCCATTGAAGTAAATGGAGCTTAATTGCAAACCACACCTGAACTGGAGACAACAGTAGGGGGGAAAGTGGCCATGTTTTTGTAGCGCTGGATAACCCCTTTATGTATAAAGCAAGGACTTCTCCTGGATCCTTTCCTGGTCTTGTTTGTAAGCTATAAAATGCAGGTTTGTTTTGTTTTCATATTTATATGTTTAGTGTTTATATAGAGAAATCTTTTCTTCTGTCAAATATCATTATGTTATTATAATATCCTTTATTAAAAACTGCACAGCTGGTGGGTAGCACAGGGGAACCCTTCCTGTGTCCCATAGACGTGCTGGTCGCTGACCCATGTGGACCACTTTATGTTGGAATCCGAGGAATTGTCTATAGGTTGAACAGGGAGGGTTTTTTATGGCTGTGATGCCACAGTAACCTTGTATAGGCCATGAGTTAAAATCTCTGGATGTCTGGATCCCAGCCTTGCCTCTGTTCATTGTGCAGTAAGTGTAAATGTACGTCTGCAAGCTTTATTTGATGCCATTTTTTTTTCTGATTAAAGTAAATGAAAAGCAAAGATACTTTCTTGCAAAAACAGCACCACTCCTGTCTTCAGGTTGTGTGTGGTATTACAATACAGCTCCATTCACTTCAGTGGAACTAAGCTACAAAACCCCAACACCCAACCTGAGGAGAAGAGTGGTGCTGTTTCTTGAAGAAAGTGGCTATGTTTTTCTAAGGCTGGATTCACACCACAAAACTTTGTTGATTTTTTTTTTTAATGGACACAAACGGTGAACTTTTGTGTCCCTTAAAAAAGGATCTGTTTTGATTTTTTTTTTTTTCAATGGAAAAACATCCATTTTTTTTTTTTAAACTAACAAAAAAACTTAGTCAACCTCCTTGTTGTCTGTTAAAAAATAAAGATGAAAAAAAATTTGAATTGCAAAAACGCAGTGTGAATCCAGCCTAACCCTTTTATTTTTAAAAATGGTGAGTAAAAAAAACCTGAAAACTAATTGTAACGTTGTTGCTCCTCCTGGTCTGACCGCTTTGAGGCCTAAATGTCAGCAATGATAAATGTTGTTTGTAAGGTTGGTTCTTACCCAGCTTTGCAGGGTGGAGCCTTGTCATGGGTCCGTGACATTGACCTATACAATGACTTGATATTCCTTTCTTAAACTGGTTACTGTCTGTTGCATAAAATGGTTTTCTCTATTGGTTAATATTATTGGCTGTATTGTAACGTTAAAGGGAAACACCAGGAGAATGTAAATATCCAGGTCTGGCAGGTGATGGGAACATAATTAAGAATCTATGCTTGCCTGTCCCTGTGCCCCCGCAGCATCCCTAGCTCACTGACAGCCACCTGTCTCTTTTTTTTTTTTCTCCCAGCATTGTCAAGTCCTGATGGAAAGTACCGACTCAGCCAGTCAGTGACTACAGTGTTGTCCGACCCCAGTCACTCACTGGCTGAGTTGACATTTCTTAGCCGGGACGTAATGTTGTGGGAGGTCCATGAGCGATGGGGGCACAAGGACAGGTAAGTATAGATTCTTATGCCCCCCCCTACCCCCTGCTGCCTCTGGATTTTTACAGTTCCCTGGAGTTCTCCTTTGATTGCACATAAAAAAAACCAATCTTCATGTTTCATTAGCATGGCACCATACAGATTGTTCCTTGCTGTGGACTATAAGCTTGTTTTCTGCAATTCACGTTGTTGGTTTTGTTAAGATTTTCTTTATGCACAGGACTGAGCATCTGATCACAGCTTCAGACAGTCATTGGCTGAACAGGCACTTCCTATGGGTTGTGACAGAACAGACAGCAAGGACCGGCACAGCTGTGGGGGAGCAGGAGAAGGTGAGTACATTTTGTTGTGTGTTTATATTTTGTTTCTTACATGTGATTTCTGTATTTGCTATGAACTAAAACAGTTGTATGACATCCGAGTATGAGGATTTTAGGGCTTGTACTAACAATTGTTTAGTTTTTTAAGGTGAAATCTTTTAAAGAGGTATGTGTTAAGTTTTTTTAAAAGGGGTTATCTCAAGAATTGAATCTCATAATCCTGAGGGTTTTAGTGGTCAGACCCTTGTGGAAACCTATAATCTTGCAGGATTGATGATAAGACCCAATGTGGTTCACACATGGTCTCATAATAAATATGAATAGACTGTAGAAAATGTATACAAAACTAATGCAGATGGCTATAGCAACCATATTCTAGCTTTAAATTGTAATTGTTAAACTGATGGCTGATTGCATATAAAATGTTTTACTTCCAAGCTCAAGTGTCAAAGAGGCCGTGCTGAGCTGCAGCATACATACCTCCTGTCTCCCCCACCCCTCCTTTCATTGGCGGACTGATGTACAGGGCTCAGTGCTTGAAGCCAAACCCTATACATCAATCATGCAGGGTGGGGGAGATAGGAGGTTGCATACTGCAGCTCAGCCTGGCCTGTAAGTGTACAAAATATTTTTCCCCCTAACTTAGCAGACAGGCATAAAATTATGATATATTTCCAAGGTGTCCGTGTTCTAGTCCAGTATTAACCACCACTTGACGAGACTTTACTGGTGTCGAAATTTTAATATATCCAGTATAAACTTATAAACACATTGTATAAATATAACAAAATACAATTTTTCTCCAAGAGCAACATATATATGAGTCAGTATAAAGTATTACATTCCACAACCACTTTTTTTTTCTCATTTTTAGCATAATTTCCACCGAAAATATTGTATTGTAGCTTTCCTATAGAACAAGAAAACCTTTTATGATAAACAAATATGAAACATTTCTTTTTTTTAAGATAAACACCAGTTCCGGGTATTTTTTCGCTTACTAGTTACAGTAAAGCGCAGGCCGACAGTCACTGAAATACAGGGTGCTGTGTACACCATAGGCAAGAATGGTTGCAGAATTAGGTAGGTGTGTGTGTGTGTGTGTGTATATATATATGTATGTGTGTGTGTATATATATATATATAATATGTATGTATGTATATATATATATATATATATATATATATATATATATATATATATATATTTGCTATTATCACTGCAGCCTGAGCCACATACTAAAGAATCCCTCCAAGCCTGGAAAATCCCTCTCTTAAAGGGATTGTCCAGGAAGGATGTTTTCTGGAAAGGTGGTAATCAAAAAAACCATACCTTTTACCATCTTACATTCCATGCCACTACTGGTATTATGCCGCCCCGGTCCCTGCTGTGCGGTGATTGGTGCTGGGATGTCAGCTGACCTATGAAGCACCATACAGCGGGGACCAGCCCGACATCATGTCAGCAGTGGTGTGGGAGCAGGGCAGTGTATGCTTTTGGGGTTTTGTTTGTTTGGTTTAGTTACCCCTAAACAGGCATATATCTAAAAGATGTCCTACCTGGACATCCCCTTTAAGGATTTATAATGCACACAGCACCTTGAAAATTGTATGTCAGGGATTGTAGTTTTACTATGTGTAACAGTCTGTCTGGAATATTCACTTTAAAGAAACTTTTTATTCTCACTGTTAAAGGAGAAGTCTGGCCAAAAGTATTTTTTTATAGGTTGTTACTTATGGAAAGTTAGACAAATTTCTAATGTACATTAATTATGGGAAATGCATATACACTGCTTATTCCCTAAATTTATTAGATCATGGGGTGTTAGAATTCTCATAAACAGTGACGTCACGACAAAGGTTGTAATTCCTATGGAGTGTCCAGCAGGGGGCGCACTAATATATATATATATATATGTCAATGAGTACCATTGACTTCTATATATAGTGTGCCCCTGCTGGACACACTATTGAATCTATGGATGTGTATGTAAAAATGTTATGTACAGTATGTTTTGATTGAATACATTTATGGAATACTTTGGGGAGCAAGTGTCCTTGCTCCCCAAAGTATCCCATAAATGTATTCAATGAATACATTTTGGAGGGCACTGAGCAGGGAGAGAGAGAGGTGCCTGTGCATCTACCTCCCCCCTCCCTCCCTGCTCGGTGCTGGGCACATATACACAGTACTACTCCTCCCATCATCTGCTCATAGTATGAGCAGATAATGGGGAGTAGTACCTGTGCTATCCTCATCACATCGCCGCCCGCGCCTGTGCCTCCTGCGTCAGCCCTCCCCCACCCCGCAGGGAGGCCAGGGACATTGGGAGCGCTGTGCTCCCTGCGGGGTGGAGGAGGGCTGAGGCCGGGTAGTCAGCGGCGGGATTGTGTGAGGAACGGCCCTTGTGTGAGGAGCGACGCGGGCGGCGGCAGGGATGTGATGGGGATAGCACAGGTACTACTCTCCCATTATCTGCTCATACTATGAGCAGATGATGGGAGGAGTAGTACTGTGTATATGTGCCCAGCACCGAGCAGGGAGGGAGGGGGGAGGTAGATGCACAGGCACCTCTCTCTCTCCCTGCTCAGTGCCCTCCAAAATGTATTCATTGAATACATTTATGGGATACTTTGGGAAGCAAAGACACTTGCTCCCCAAAGTATTCCATAAATGTATTCGATCAAAACATACTGTACATAACATTTTTACATACACATCCATTGATTCAATAGAGTGTCCAGCAGGGGCGCACTATATATAGAAGTCAATGGTACTCATTGACTTCTATATATAGTGCGCCCCCTGCTGGACACTCCATAGGAAATACACCCTTCATCGTGCTGTCACGGTTTCTGAGAGAATTCTAACACTCCACGATCTAATAAATTAAGGGAAATAGCAGTATATGTGCATTTCCCATAATTAATGTACATTAGGAAAATTAAAAAATACTTTTGGCCGGACTTCTCCTTCAAGTATAAATGAAACTTTAACCCATTAACTTAACACATTTTAAATATAAGATAATTGTCATATATATATAAAAAAAACAAAAACTAAATTGAAACAAAAAAATATTTCATATTGCGGGTTTTAGGCCTTTGTTGTTATATAATGTAGTTTTTCATGCGAGTGCTGTGATCTATAATGTTTACCAGCACTTGTACCTGCATCGCTGTAGTGGTGGTGTAAGGTGGTGCAGTATTGTCTGTTCACTTAAAGGGAATGTGTCATCTAATTTTCTTTTACTAAAATTTGTTCTTTTATTCTAATCTGTTTCTATTTATGACTTTATTTTTTTATTTATTTCACCATTTCTACATTGTTATGGTGTCTGCTATATTGCCTGGGCTGTTTTTAACAGCATATAGTGACATGTTTTACAGCAAGACTCATGGACATAGATGACGATAGACAGACTCTTTCCCCTGAGGTGAATGGGAGACATTACTGAGCACGCTCTGTGACCTGTGAAGAGCTGCTATTGTCTCCTATCTACTGGTGTCATATGACACTATTGATACATCATGCCGGGCGGGGAAACATTGCATGTCAGGGCTTCCCTGTCCGTACGGCCCATAATTTATAGGATGTGTGAATGCAGCCTTATTATTCCTAACCAGCTTTTTAAATCCTAAAAATCAGCCAAAAATGCAAAGTATCTGAGTGTCGGTAATATTCTATCTATATAGGCCTAAGGTCACCCTATACAATATCCCTACTCTGCAAATACACAGTAAACAACACTATAATTAGAGTTAATAACACACCTTTAGTACATCAGGACGCACTAAGGAGGGAGGAGTGATAATCTTTCATAGTAAATCCTATTTCTTTCCCTCCTGCCCTGTATTTATCAGTTTTTACATACTTACATTTAGAGACACTTAAACAGAAATCTATCGGCACTTTGGAGCCTCCAACAAATCGGTGATTTCCATAACCTTACAGCAAAGATGCCAAAAGATTCCCTTTAAATTCTTAGCTTTAGCTTACCCGGGACCAAGGGAACACTGCTATTTAAAGAGGAACTACCAGCAGGTTAGACAAATTTAACCTTCTCATAGCCCCCTATAGCGCCCAGGAAGTTGAGGAGGATTTGTGTGTTGCCTTCCTCCTCGGTGGCGGTCGTGCATTGTTAGTCTGGGTAAATGCCAGAGCACCGTTAGGAGCATTGCTGCGTCATCTGGCAGGCTAGGCTAGATGACGCAGCAGTGCCCCTAAGTGTGCACTGGAGTGGAATTTTTCCCACCACTAACAGCACAGGATCGGGCAGAGGAGGAAGGTAACACACATACCTTCCTCTTCCCGAGCATCATAGGGGCTATCTATCAGTAGGTTAGTCTAACTTGCTGATAGTTCCCCTTTAAGTCACATTACCGGAATTAGTCTCTCACAGCTATATGTGTTGATGTGGCCTCGTTCAGATTATGGATCAGTCTGTATTCTAGATGTAACAACCAGTCCCCTCAACTTCTTGTATCATAAGTAAATATGGTGCTGTACGCTGTAACACATGGGACATGGGTAAATACACACTAGACAGGTTTATTGTAGACATTTTGCATGGCTTTGTGTGGGTTTTACTTTCTCAATTGATTTTGATTCCATGGCAAATCTGCAACATGTACTTTACAGACTGTAACATCCACCCCGCAGGTCAGTTTTGGTTCCCGCAGTATGGCTTTGGCTCCAGCCTTAGATGCCATGTTGTACCCCTGGGTAACTAGAATCATGTGACTGAGGTTTTACAAAAATTGCTGAAACGTCATGCAACCTATGGTAGTGCATGATGCCACACGTCACAATACAGCATCTAGTCCTGTTATACAATAGGCCGGGTCATGAATAGTTTATGGTTGTAGGACTGTCCTGATATAAAACAAAAATTCATGAAATCCCCAAACTTGATTTCCTCACTCTTGTGTGCTACGGTTCACATTTACCAGAACACCTTATGAGTTTACACTTTATCATTCTATATCTTATAATAAAGGCGGACACAAAACTTCTCTAAATCTTAATTTTTAAGAAAGAAAAAAATAAATGCAACTTTTTGGGTAAAGTGTAAATCCCAGATGGTTGATACATATAGACATGTTGTAGGTTATGCTTCATAGAGCGACCTCCTAGCTTACGCTGTATCCGCTTTCAGAATTTACACATCTAATGGTATAGAGGCTGATGCGGCGGCTCCGGGTTATTTGCCGTCTTTTTAGGCCTGGATGAGTGTTGTAGATGTCTCTCAGCCGTGGTGTCTGTGTGCTGAGCGATGTCTGGAGCAGCTGGCACAGCAGAAGCTACTGTAGTACTCATTGGCACAAAGCTGGGCGTAAACTATAAGGTCACAGTTGGCTAATTCCGGGTGGTCCACGCATTCGCTGTTGGGATCTGTGGATGAGGCTGCGGAGAGGGGGGGGGGGAATTAGCTTTGTAAATCGACAGATCCTAATTTTTTTTTATTTAATTTGGCAAATGAAATCAACCAGGAAGACTCCAGTTACTTTATGGGGCTTTATAGTTTTAACAAAAAGCCTTCTAATTGTTTGTTCGTCAGCTGATCAGCTCTTCGGTTGACTATCAGCCCTTGTAAAAGGGCTTTAAATGAGAGAAACTTTTGACGAGAAACTTTTGACATGTCTGCATCACTGAAGTATTACTATCAGTCAGGGTCTCAGTGTTGAGATACCCATTGATCGCCCCAACTTAGGGCCGTATTACACAGCCCAATTAGTAATGTAAACGAGTCTATCTATCATTAGCGATTTCCATGCAGCCCTTGCTTTAAAGAGGACCTGTCACCTGTGACAGGCTCCCGACCCCCTGTTAGAGCCCCCTATACTCACGTGATCCCGCTTCTGGAGATGGTCGGGTCACGGAGATATCGGCGCCCGAGGCCCGGTGCGCGCGCTCCTCAGATGAGTCCAACACTCAGAGAATGACGGAGCGCTGAACTCTCCTGTCATTCTCTGAGTGTTGGACTCATCTGAGGAGCGCGCGCCGGGCTTTGGGCGCCGATATCTCCATGACCCGACCATCTCCAGAAGCGGGACCCGGCGGGATCACGTGAGTATAGGGGGCTCTAACGGGGGGTCGGGAGCCTGTCCCTTTAAGTATATACGTCCTTCTCTGTGCTCCCTGGCTTCTCCTCGCCAGTGCAACTTCACAGCCGCTCAGCCAGTCACTGGCTGTGGCAGTCCCATCCTGGCCAGTGATTGGCTGAGCGGCTCTGAAGTTGCATCGGCAGCTGCGGGGACAAGCCAGGAAGACATTGGCGAGCCTGGAGAGGGAATCCATTACTAATACTCGTAAAGATGCCCGGTCGGCAGCTGATGATTTTAGGACAGGACCAAAAGACAGGATTATAGCTCTGTGTAATAGTGCCCTTAGCATTCTGATTCATTGAAGGAGACCATCTCCTTAGTTTTTTGAGGCAGCTTCTATGTGAAAACTAAGGGCACTACAAAGCTTCCTCCTGCTGTTTCAAGGGTCTTGGCACCATCCTCCGCCAAGATAAACGAAAGTCATTAACACTTTAAGGTAAAGTAGGCTCAGTATTTGGATAAAACGAAAAATTATTCTATGTTACTGGGGCTGAAGTGAAAATTTTGGGGAAAAAGTGATACTTACCTACCCCAGTCCCCCACTACTCAAGCATCCAAGATGCAGGACCTGCTCCACCAATCACTAACCAAAATGTGGCCAGCGATTGGGTAAGTCCTGTCCAGAGGATTCAACTTGGAAATACAGAAGCAATAAGCTGTGGGTGACTGGGGGGTAGGTAAGTACGTTTTTCCTTAATTTTTACAAACACAACATATAATTGTTAGAGACGCCTGGAAAACATGGATACAGCCATAGCCAGTGTCATCTCCTCCAACCATTGGAGTGAGACGCTGTGACCATGCTATAGAATTAATGTAGTTGTACATGTTACTGTTGAGATTACATAACCCGGACAGCCTGCTCTGATCATGTGAATTCTGGGAATTGTGGCTTATATTAAACATTGCATAGTAAATGTTCGGTAGAGGTGTTTATTATAATACCCACCATAAATGCTGCCCTGGTGTATAATAAAGGTTGAGTGTGAATTAGTACATAATAAGTATATAAACCTTGCTCAGTGATTATACCATGACACAGCCTCACATCATAAGGGACCAATATAAAAGGAGATTGACAATATCTGTACCTGTTTATGCAGCACATTCTGTGGATAATGATAAAATATAACTATATTAATAGTGGTGGAGATAACTGCGGACTGGCTGATCTGATGGAATACATTATATGTTTGTAAAAGGTCAGCTTATTCTACAGCTGCATAGGTATAAAGATTGCATATATCAGTATGCATTTAATAAACATTGTATATTCCCTTAAAGTGACACTGTCAGTAGGTTTATGGCGTCCTATCTCAGGGTAGCATAAACTAGTGACAGAGAAGCTGAGAAGAATTATGGATCACTTACATTGTTCTGTGCAGCTGATTCAGAGATCTCCTCCTGAATAACACAGACAATAAGTAGTCCTCTCCATTATGTGCATGAGCCCAGTAGTCCTGGATATTCATGAGAAGCAGAAAACTCCGCCCACCAGCTGCTGACTGGCAGTTATCCATCTATGCTGTGCATAGTCAGTCAACTGTCAATCAGCAGCTGGAGGGCGGGGGAAGGGTGTGGCAAGAATCCTATTCTCCTGCGTATTAGAAGAACGGCTGAACAGAATGATGTAAGTAATACACTGATCTGTTTGGCATTTATTTCACTAGTTAATGTTGCCCTCATTTTAAGGCAAAATAAACCTAGTGACAGTTTTCCTTTAAGGTGTGTTCACACATTCAGGTTTTTAATTGCATACAATTCAGTCTGAGAGCTGCAATTGCAAAGTGAAAGAAATTTTGGGCAAAAAATTGCTTCCACTTGAGCAATGGAACAATAATCATTAAATGAGAAGTCCAGCCAAAAGTACTTAATATGTTATTACTTATGGAAAAGTATACAAATTCCTAATGTACATTAATAATGGGAAATGCACATATAGGGCTATTTCCCTTGATTTAGTAAATCATGGAGTGTCCAGCAGGGGACGCACTATAATATAATACACATGTCCATGGACTGTATTGTGTCAATGGGGCTGTATGTAAGTAATGGAGTGTTATTTTACTGTACACTATGCTTTATTGATTGTTTATGGAATACTTTGGGGAGCAAATGTCCTTGCTCCCCAAAGCATTTCATAAATGTGGACAGCACGGAGCAGGGAGAGAGAGAGGTGCCCGCGCATCTAACTACCTCCCCCCTCCCTCCTTGCTCTGTGCTGCTGCCAAATATACTCTGCACTACTCCTCCCATCATCTGCTCATAGAATGAGCAGATGATGGGGGAGTAGTACCAGGGCCATCACCAGCATCCCCCTGTCCGCCGCCTCACATCTGCAGCATCCCTGCTCAAACTGGTCATGTGGGCTGTGCAGCGGCAGCACCGGGATGCAGGTGATGGCCCTGGTACTATTCCCCCATCATCTGAGCAGATGATGGGAGGAGTAGTGCAGTGTATATGTGGCAGCAGGGAGGGAGGGGGAGGTATTTAGATGCCCAGGCACCTCTCTCTCCCTGCTCAGTGCCATCCACATTTATGGAATACTTTGGGGAACAAGGACACTTACTTCCCAAAGTATTCCATAAACGTAATCAATAAAGCATAGTGTACAGTAACCCAACACTTCATTACTTACATTCAGCCCCATTGACACAATACAGTCCATAGACTTCTATATGTAGTGTGCCCCCCTGCTGGACACTCCATAGGAATTACACCTGATTCGTGACGTCACAAATTTTGAATTTCAACACTCCATGATCTACTAAATCAAGGGAAATAGCCCTATATGTGCTGTACCCATTATTAATGCACATTAGGAATTTGTATAAACTTTCCATAAGTAATAACATATTAAAAAATACTTTTTGGCCGGAAATGTCCTTAAACCTTCAGACATTGGGCATTATTTTTTTTATTCAAACTCTTGCGTTTGGATAACTTTGCCGAACCTAAAGATTGACAGATCTCAACACTATCCATAATCTATCAGACAAAACGTAGCAAATTGGTGCTGGAATTTGCTACGTTTTGTCTGGTGGAGAGCCGTGGACTGGGTTCGTCCGAGCACGGGAACTGTAGGAGTGGCGGGTGAGCTGACTACCACCCATTTGCATGTTTATCCATAATCTATGGTATAATACATACACCATCTGTGATGAGCCCTAGGTTGCTTTCTTGCGTCTGGGGACCCAGAACAAACTAACCGCTACATACACATATTCCGATGAATACATAGACTTACCGGCTGGCTTTTGCTTGTTTATTCTGACTTCTGCACTAGCGCTGACTGAGTGTGTGCCGCTGTATGCATTGCAGGTATAGGATCCCTCATCTACTGCTCTGGTGTTCCGTATAACCAGGCTCCCGTCGTGTGATACATAGGTATGTCGTCCATCCGGCTGCACTGGAACACCATTCCTAAAGGGAAACAACATCAGCTGTAACCAGGATGGACAAAGCAGTTGGATTGGTGGTCTTCAGATATAAGATGCTAAAGTTTTCATAACTCCCCACAAATTGGTAAAGTATTACAAGGTATTAAGGTAGGCTTTGACAAATAGGCCTTCTATTTTCTCTGTATGAATATATTAGAATTGCACTGTATAGTGTCATGATTATAAGGTGATTCTCTGGGCTCCATATACTAGAACCTAGGGCTGGGCGATTAATCGAATTAATTGACCCAGAATTTGAAAATCGATTAGATTTTTCATGAAAATTGTAAATTCGATTTTTCACAAAAAATCATTGCAGGTGGGCTGGTGGTGCGGCGAGGTGTCGGACGAGCTCCCCTCCTGCCAGCACACGGAGGTCCCCCGCCTCTTAAGCAGGAGGAGGCTGCAGGGACAACTAAGTTCGGGTGACAGGCAGGATTGATAGCGTCGCTGCAGTTCCTGGAGCTGTACAGTAGATTGATCCCGCCGTACAGTTCCAGCACCCGCAGCGACGCTATCACCTCTGTAGTAATAATACCCATACTACTACTACTACTACTACTACACCCCTCATCAGTACCTGTACTACTACTACACCACAAGTCCCTGTCTGCCACAATGGCCTGAAGACTAATTACCGGTGAGTTAGGGTATGTGCACACTACGGAATCCATAAAGAAAACCCATCGTGGATTCAGCAACTGGCGGCCGCACACATCTCTTCCCGTGCTATAGATTTCATTCTATGGTCAGATGGATTCCACCGTCCGTCCAAAGGATGAACCTGTTCGTTCTTTGGACAGACAGCAAAATCCGCCCGACCATACAATGGAGTCTATGGCAAGGGCGGAGACGCATGCGGCCGCCAGAGTCCGTGAGCTGGTGCGAGCTGTGGAATCCGCAACGGGTTTTCTGCCGGGATTCCGTAGAGTGCACATACCCTAAATCAGCAACTTGACCTCACACTAACCCTCCCAGCATTACAAAGAAAGTTGCAGATACAGCCTGCCAGGGACTTGTTTACATCAGCTGTCTCAGAAGGGAGGAGGAGGAGGGGGGGGGGGAGAGACAGAGAAAAGCTCACACACAGATTTTTGTGTTTTCTGCAGAAAGCAGCAGCTTAGAACTAGGGAAAGTAGACCGAATAGATAACAAGTAAAAGTAATTGTTAGTCTCACAATGGGCAACAACATATGAGAATTTATGTTTGAGCAGAATACCCCTTTATGGTGCATTCACACCTACAGGATCTGCAGCTGATTTTCTGCAGCAGATTTCAGTTAAATAACTGAACACAGCATCAAATCTGCTGCAGATCCTGTAGGTGTGAACACACCCTTAAAATGAAATAGTTCATTAAAAAATGTTAATGGGAAAAAAAAAAAAGTTACCTTGACCACTGAACATTGGCATTGTCACCTCTGACCACACAGCGCAGAGAGGCATCTTCTCCTTCTGACACAGTAACACTGTTGGGGGGCTCAGCGATTGTCAGCTCCCCTGTACAGAGACAAAAGGAGACATTTTCCACTTGAAATTAGTTTTTGTAAATAAGTGAATGAAGAATAACTTGAGTTAAAGGGGTAGTGCGGCGCTAAAAAATTATTCACAGAATAACACACATTACAAAGTTATACAACTTTGTAATGTATGTTATGTCTGTGAATCGCCCCCTTCCCCGTGTCCCACCCCCCCCCCCCCCGGAAGTGTGGTGCGCTATACATACCTGATCCGTGTTGAGGGCCGTCCGCCATTTTGTGCCAAACGTAATCCTCGGACGGACGAATCTCTGCGCCGTCCCCCCTCCGCCGCATCACAACTGTGCTCAGCCGCGATTGGCTGAGCACAGTTATGCTCAGCCAATCGCGGCTGAGCAGCTGATGACGCGGCAAAGGGGGGACCGCGTCAGCCCTCAACACGGATCAGGTAATGTATAATGCACCACACACTTCCGGGTACAGGGGTGGGGGTGGTGGGACACGGGGAAGGGGGCAATTCACAGACATAACATACATTACAAAGTTGTATAACTTTGTAATGTGTGTTATTTTGTGAATAATTTTTTAGCGCCGCACTACCCCTTTAATACATGGAATGGGGAAAAATGTGATGGTTACATAAAATAGTAAGAGTCTTTTCCCTGGCTGCCACTTTACTGAGCTGATTACATAGTCATTGAGTTGTGTGTACATTAAGGCTGGGTTCACACTACGTATATTTCAGTCAGTATTGTGGTCCTGCAACCAAAACCAGGAGTGGATTAAAAACACAGAAAGGATCTGTTCACACAATGTTGAAATTGAGTGCATGGCCGCCATTTAATGGCAAATATTTGCTGGTATTTTAAAACAACGGCTGTTGTATTGAAATAATGGCCGTTATTTACTGTTATATGGCGGCCATCCACTCAATTTCACCATTGTGTGACCAGATCCTTTCTGTGTTTTTAATCCACTCCTGGTTTTGGTTGCAATATGAGGACCACAATACTGACTGAAATATACGTAGTGTGAACCCAGCCGAAAAGGTGTTGTTCACCCCCAAAAAATTCTTTCAAATCAACTGGTGCTAGAAAGTGCCAGAGATTTGTAATTTACTTCTATTAAATATCAAGTCTTCCAGTACTTATCAGTTTCTGTATGTCCTGCAGGAAATTGTATTATTTCCAGTCTGGAGAGCAGGAGAGCTTTTCTATGGAGATTTGCTACTCTGGACAGTTCCTGACATGGACAGAGGTGGCAACAGAGAGCACTGTGTCAAGGAGTCATCTCTTTGCATTTATCTCCGCCCCTGCTGCAAGCACGCCTCCTGCAGTAGGAATACTTGCAGCAGGGAGAGAGACTATGCTTTGCTTCAGAGTTGCGGTGTAATACCTCAGTGACTCCAGGTACTTCATTTACATGCAGACAAGTTTAATATCAAAAATTTTGTCTTTTAAAATTTATGGGTTCTGCATTTTAAAACAGCAATGTGTTTTCATTTTGTTTGGTATGCTATGTCCTCCGGTGAGGATGTCAAGATCTAGCGCCCTATAGCACTACTATTGTCATAGAGCTACACACCCTCTTTCGTATAGGACTGTTAAAGGGGTTCTCCAGCAAAAATCTTTTTCTTTCTAACCAAATGGTTTATGAAAGTTATATAGATTTGTAATTTACTTCTATTTAAAATCCTCAAGTCTTCCAGTACTTATCAGCTGTTGTATGTCCTGTAGGAACTGGTGTATTCTTTCCAGTCTGACACAGCGTTCTCTGCTGCCACCTCTGTCCATGTCAGGAACTGTCTAGAGCAGCAGCAAATTCCCATAGAAAACCTCTCCTGCTCTGGACAGTTCCCGACATGGACAGAGGTGGCAGCAGAGAACCCTGTGTCGGACTGGAAAGAATCAACCACTTCCTGCAGGACATACAGCAGATTATAAGTACTGAAGACTGGAGATTTTATATTACAAATTTGTATAAATTCCGAAACCAGTTGTTTTGAAAGATAAATATTTTCACTGGATAACCCCTTTAAGAGCACTAAGCCCTGTGGCAAAATGCATGTCGAAGTCTGAAGTTGGGGCCTGTGCTACTGGTTTACTGTGTCCTCAGGGCTGGATAAATATTTCATGTTTGTATGAGAAGCTGCTTTATAAGTAGTTCTCAGATTTGGGTTAAAATAGATATAATCAGCTACAGCCGGCATAATTTCTCATATATATATTCTCCATTTTCTAGTCTAGTGCCCATAAATTGGAATATTATATTTTTTGAGAAACTCATCCAGACCCCCCTTAAACGTATTTAATGAATCAGCCATGACAACATCACGTGGCAGAGTGTTCCTTAGTCTCACTGCTCTTACAGTAAAGAATCTGCATCTGTGCTGATAGGGAAGCCTTCTTTCTCTGTAGAGAAGATAGGTCTTGCTGGGCACATGTAGAGGAGGAATATCAGGGCTGCATACAGTGTTATGGCTGCTCTTCTCCTGTACTACACAGCTTTCTGTAGCAAATGATTTACTAGGCTGTAAGTGCAGGAGAAGAGAGGATATACCCACTCAGCACAGAGGCCCCTCTGGCATTTGCCCGAACTGCCAGATGGCCAGTCCAGCCCTAACCTACATCCTAACAGTAGAGTTTGTATATCTTTAATCAGGGTTAGGGAACCTTGGCTCTCCAGCTGTTTCAAAACTAAAATTTCAATCATGCCTGGACAGCCAAAGCTTCAGCTTTGGCTGTCCAGGTATGATGGGTGTTGTAGTTTTGCAGCAGCTGGAGAGCCAAGGTTCCCTACCCCTGCTCTAATGAATGGGTCCATGGAATGCAGATGCCTACAGATTTGGCTACTGGTCAACCTTACCGAATGTGTGAATATAGCCTTAGTCTGTAACTTTGAGCTGTAATATGGACACTAAAAAGAGAAGAGACCTTATACAATTCTTCATTATGTCTTCCAGCAGTCCATAGATAGTCAACTTACCTTTAATTTTAAGTTGTACTTGTTTGAATTCTCTCCGGGTTCCTGTTGTTGTTGCACACGTGTAGAGTCCATTATCTTCTGAGCTCACACGACTTATGACTAGAGAACCATCTGCATGTTTTCTATATCTACAAAAGGTATAAAAGTCCAGACACATTGTAATAACTGTCTGGAACCCTATGTTCCCTTATTCACAATACAGATATTAGTAATAGAAAAGGTTCTCCCCATCCGACTGGTTTGATCCATCCCCCCCATCCGACTGGTCTTGATCATCCCTCCATGTTTGAGTATAGGGATCTAACCATCAAGGGTGGGAAGCGGCCCCTGGGATCTCGACTTAGCATTTTTTTGCTTTTCAGTATATAACACCTTTATACAAAACAAAAGATTTATGGCGCCAAGCAGACCTACCTAGGGGAAGGCAATGGCATCCCGTCTTTCTGCCATTCTACTGTAGTGCTGGGAGATATTTCAAGATGGCACGAAAGTCTGGTTCGATGACCAAGATTTGCTTCCACTGCTATAGGTCCTGTTACAATTGTCCTAAAGAGATCAGAAGATTTCTTTATGATTGTATTCATATTTTAGCTCACCAAGTATATAATAAATGGTTAAAATAAACTTTGCAACAGTGTTTTTGTATTTCTTCAAACACTTATTTGTTTCTATGGTTACAGACTGCAAACAAACCTTGTGTAGTCAGATCTTGCTGCCACTTTTTCTTCCATTTGCCCCATTCCCAATGTACCCTATGTGAATTAGCAATTAATTGTGGATTGATGACTTAATGATCAGAATACAAAGGCTTTTGAAGTCTGTAAACTTAAACATTATCACCGGTACATTGCTTTTTACATGGTTAGACCGCCACAGGGATGCTCCAATGCCGGTGTATTCATGTAAAAGACACAAAAGCAATGTAGTGGTGGTACATTCACTTAAACTTAAAAGACACATTGTTGGGCAAACTAGCTGTAGACACTAAACAGTAGAAAAATTTTTAGGAGTATCTGGGTATCACATTATGAAAGGGGGATATAAAAAAAGCACATTGTTAGAATACCTCCTCCCGGAGTGGGTACTACGACTGCTCTGCGAGTTGTCTCTTCTCTTCCCACCGTCATGAAGCGCACTTGCATGAACACTGGCATGGGTTCTCTGAGGATTACTTATCTCCATTCCTACAAATCATAAAACAAAGCGCAAAAATACATGTCTCTGGTCAGAAAAAAAAACTCACTTTCCAAACCCTGACCAGTCTTTTAGGTTAGTGGATTACTACCCCTATCCCACTACCCTCAACAGGGGTCCCTTATAACCAAAATTTAAGTACGAATATAATGAAGTCAAATAGACTAAAAATAAAAATATAATAAACAAATTAAAATTTCTATAAATTTTTTTACGATTGTCGTAGTAATGTATATTGAGGTGTATCTGTATCAACAAACCCTTCACTTGCAGCTGCACTCTGTGTGTTTCTCTGCGATTTCCATTTGAAACCATACATATGTAAGTGCCAGCATCTTCAGGGCGGACGTTGCTGATCACCAAGGAGCTGTCTGACTGGTACGTGTGCCTGTTAAATAATATTACGTCTCAGTGTTAGTATATATTAAACATGAGATAATCACAAATTATGCTGGATTCCTTCAGTTCACAAAACTTCTGACATGACAGACATGTCAAAAGTTTCAGACCAGTACTGATTGGGAGATAGAGCTTTTTATTATTTTTTTTTAATATATAGTTTAAAAAAAATCAGCAATCCCTTTCCCCCCTCTTATGTGCCAGTCACTGTGCGGGAACAATAATATATTTTAATATATCAGACAATTCCACACGCTACAATATGTAATGATGCATAGAGGGCTGATCCGACAGGACATAGGTAAGTGGTTTACCCTGCCCGTCGGCAGGGCCGTCTTAACAGCATTATGGGCCCCTGGGCAGAGGTGCGAATTAACCCCCCCCCCCCTAGCGGCCGCCGCCCCTCTTATCTGGTAAGGTACAGTGGTACCTTGGTTTAAGAGTAACTTGGTTTAAGAGCTCCCTGTATTGGGTGGGAGGGCGGGTGGAGGAGGGACATGGTCTGAATAGTGGGGTCTACAGCTCTGTACTCTGACCCAGGAAGTCTCCCTCACCTGCCAAATCATAGCAGATCCACTTCAGGCTGGGGCCTACATCAGGGGACAGGACTGTGGGGGTAATCTCTCCATAGCTGTAACCCCTCTCTCCCCGGACAGAGAGTGCTGCATGTATGTGCCCCCATCTGTCCTGCTCATTCCGTCATGCTCCCTGCAGTCTCTATCAGCCCTTGTGTTTCCCATCCGCTCCATTACTGTACAGTAACTTATAATATCACAATATGTTTGTTTCATCTGTTTTACATGTTATTCAGAATAATAAATCATTATTTTTTGGGTGTGGAACCAATTGTCTGCATTTCTATAATTTCTTATGGGAAAATTTGCTTTGGTTTAAGAGTGATTTGGATTACAAGCACGGTCCTGGAACGAATTATGTTCGTAATCCAAGGCACCACTGTATATTGCCTATAATAGTGATTGTCATATATGTTGCACACATACAGTATATCACAATTTCAGGCAATATACCTTACCACCTATTTATCTACCATATAGATACAGGTATAAGGGTGGAGCAGTAGGTAGGTGGTTATATAGCCTATAATAGTGATATATGTGTACAAACATATATATGGGGGGTACAGGTATATGTGGGGTATACAGGTGGTGGGTAAAAGCCTAATTAATATATATTGGTGCCCCTCTCTATATATGAGACATGTTGCTGTCCCTCTGCATATACGCCATGTTGTCTCCCTGTATACTGTATAATACAGGGAGTCTGTGTATACTGTATTATACAGTATACAGGGAAACAACACGGCTTATATATAGAGAAGGGCAAAACAACATGTCTTATATATACAGAGGGGCAACAACATGACTATTATATATGAGAACCATGTTGTTTCCCTGTATGTATACTGTATAATACAATATACAGGGAAACAACATGTCTCATATATACAGAGGGGCAACAACATGACTATTATATATGAGAACCATGTTGTTTCCCTGTATGTATACTGTATAATACAATATACAGGGAAACAACATGGTTCATATATACAGAGGGGCAACAACATGACTATTATATATGAACTATGTTGTTTTGCCCTTCTCTATATATAAGCTGTGTTGTTTCCCTGTATATTGTATTATACAGTATACATACAGGGAGACAACAATGGAGTGATAGGTGAAGGATAAGTATATAATACACTGCTGTATACACTGAATGGAGATATATATACACACACTCAGGAGGAGGATAAGTATATAATACACTGCTGTATACACTGAATGGAGATATATATACACACTCAGGAGGAGGATAAGTATATAATACACTGCTGTATACACTGAATGGAGATATATATACACACTCAGGAGGAGGATAAGTATATAATACATTGCTGTATACACTGAATGGAGATATATATACACACTCAGGAGGAGGATAAGTATATAATACACTGCTGTATACACTGAATGGAGATATATACACACTCAGAGGAGTTACACCCCCGATCCCTCCCCCTCCCTGTTTACCAGTTCACCCACAGCCCTGTCTGCATCCCTGCAGAGAGCACTCCCATGATTAACCCCTTCCCTGCCAGCTAGCCTCCCCCCTCTGGTATCAGAACATACTCACTCAGGCTTTGTGCTTCAGGCCTCCAGCTTCTCCTTCCTCTCAGGGCTCTGCTGGTGACGTCACTTTCCTGCTCCGCGCGGGAATGCAGGGGGTGAGAGAGACCTCTAGTGACCGGAAGCAGAATGCAGCTTCCGGCCACAAGAGCGAGCTGTGCACAGCCCCTATCTACCAGCGCTGATCAGGAGCACTCCCAGTTAAAGGGCCAGGGAATATGACACAGGGCAGGGGCCCCCTAGGACGCAAGGGCCCCCGGGCAGCCGCCTACCATGCCCAATGGGTAAGACGGCCCTGCCCGTCGGTACTAGCTATCGGGACCCCCGCAGCCATCAGTCCCGATCAGTGAGTGACAAGGCCTTGCCCTAAGAGAAACAGATCGCTGATCTCAGTGAGACCAGCCAAACGATAACATTGCCGGCTGACGGTCAAAGCGCTCAATGCAGTGAAATCCTAGGTGTATTGCCCCCTGGGAAACATGAATATGCAAAAGAAGAGCCTGTGGAGCCTCATTTAAGAGTCTCAAAACACAGGACTAGCCAACGGTCTGTGTCCTGTCACTGACTTCAGTCATTATCCTCGGCTATGGACACACTGATGTGTGCGGGACTGCTCTCACTGCAGCGGTCCCGCTCACATCAAAACCCTCTGACAGTCAAGGAACGTACAGTACATATATACGCTCCTGCTGCATTGTGTATATATATATGTATGGCTGACGTGAAGGGGTTAATGAGGCTCTGTGGGGCCCGACTGATCATGTGACTCAGAGCCAGGAGAGGATGCGCTGCAGTGTGTCTTTTCTTGGCTCTATATCCTGACTCCCGTCTCTATGACATTTCAACAGTTTTGTAAAGTGACAGTGATACTTGAAGGCCTACTCCAAGAACCCTGCAAGATCAAGCTCAATCAAATCAAGGATTTAATTTCAGGGTAAGGCTTATTTTTGGAGAAACAGGGTACATCTAGTGATCATTCAGGGTCTCTTTGGCAAGACCCCCACCAATCAAAATGATTGACATGTTAAAACTTTTTATTTTTCTTTCTCAACTGAATGATTGTCTCCTAACTTACACTATGTGATCTTCCTCTAAGATGACACTTTAGCTGAGGGTCAGGTTCGTACAAATCTGACCGATTGGTTTTTGAATCCTGCTGGCATTCTGCTTGGAGGAGAAGGTGGATTCAGCCTCTGACCTATGGTTGAATCTAGGTTTTCCAGGCGGGACTTGGGCTGTATCCACCTCCTCCACGGGATTCAGAAGCCGATCGGTTGGGTTCATATGAATCAGATTCTTGTCCAGTTTGCTCATCTCTAGTTATAAACGGCTAGCAGTGTGGACAATGGCTGGTCCAAACACCTATTTGAAAGTTGAATAATAAGTAAAAGTTTATAAAAATGATTATTATACTTTTATAACTTTCTCATCCTACTCAGAACGGTCACAGTTGTATAGTAAAACTTCTAGCATGGCTTCTGACCTGGTGGAGGACACAGGACTTCCATCTTTCTGCCACTCCACTCTGGGGTAAGGGTAATCGCTGACTCTGCAAAGCAGGCGGATAGTTTGCCCGACTGATGCCTCCATTGCTGAGAATTCTGCCTTATCCAAAATAAATCTATGATGAGAGAAAGGAAAGAAGTAGTCACTTCAATGGGGTATGGTAAACCTAATCTAGTGATCAGCCATTTCCCACCACCACTTAACTAGTACTCCCAGAAAGCAATAGGCTGTGCAATACCCTACAAAGTTGGAGACACTAAAGGGCCCTATTACACCGGACGATTATCGTGCAAAAAATAGTTATATCATTCGAATTTAAACGATAAGTGTTCTGTTTAATTGCAGGCAACTATTGGAAAATTGTTTATATGTCGTTGATTTAGGGGCCTATTCCATGGCTTATCGGCTGAAAAATAAGGGTCAGGTAGTTCAACGGGCTCATCAAAATCCAACATCATCTGCAGGAAAGTCAGAGGCCCTTGTACACATTAGAGAACTGGCCTGTCCAGCCAACATTGGTGCGATCCAACGACAACGTTTCATTAATGTATATGGGAATCTATACACAGATGATGGTTGTCAAAAGCGCTAAATTACGGTCAAGAGGCATCAAGCCTTAAAAAATTCCTAATTACGAAGACCCATTACCGGTAGGTAGGAGACTGACGATTTGAAGAACCTTCTGCAGTTGCTCCATATCTGATTTGTTCTGTAGGTCGAGCTACTCCACGACGCATTTGGCTCTCATCCCACCCATATCCAGCAATATCTCGTCCTTCAGGGTCTTCGTCAAGGGTTCTAACCGTGGCTTGAGGGCGTTGCCCTTGTTCATTTCCAAAAGCTGTTCCTCCTTCAATCCTTGGCCCCTCATGTGACAAGCGATCCCATTTCATCCCTCGCTTCCGGTACCTGTACTCTATAGTACCGGTTGTCCTTCCTGGAATCTTCTGGCAGGCGCTCATACATGCTTCTTCAGTTTCAAAATTGTTTTTATTACCATGGCAGCCACCGTACCAGAAGCGATTGCATTTTCCAACATCTGGCACAAAGTACCAACGAGTGGTCCATTCTGTGCAAGGTCCTAGGGCGCTCGGAAGCAAACACATTGTTGGATAACCTATGGAAAAAGATCAAGTAAACTAGGTTACATTAAGGCATGCCTGTTATTAGGAAGCGTTACCTGATCAGTGTTCGTTTGCTCCTACTGCCGGAAGATTGGTTAACCGGGGATACAACCACGACAGATTAATTCAGTGCACAAGCCCTATTGCTTCAATAGGGCTTCTGCACTTACCTTGGTCACATTTAAGGTAACCCAATTTTCCAGCGGCAGGGACAACTGCGCACCAATGGGGTACAGCTACCTAATGACAGGCACACTTTAAATTATGTAGAAAAGAATATACTGGCAGGGGAAGCTTAGCCAGACAAGTGCCTGCCCAGTATAACTATATGCAAAATGGCAATACCCACTGCTAATGAATATATGTTAGGAGATTCTTACCCTTTATATGGGTGTTTATGGATAAATACCAAGCGAGTTAGTGAATATATAGAATCCTCCTTTACCTAAAGGCAACGCATTTCAATCCTGTACTGGGATATTTATCAGGCATAAACTGTGTGTGTATGTGTATATATTATATATAGATGAGAATACATACCATAACTGGGTTTACTGTGACACCCTTCACCAACAGGACCAGAGGCTTTATTGACATTATCAAAGCAGCATCCATACTGAGAGGTTCTGCATTCATCTGAAGGCATCTACAATCATATAAAGTGTCAACAGTCAATGTATACTACTTAAAAGTTAAAAAAGAAAAAAAAAAAAACAAATGTCAGTTTTGACTGGTCAGGTTACGAGACCCCCACCATTTAGAGGTGGACTTCACTGTCAGGCTTGCCGCTCAATCTGACTTGTAGCAGCCGGACTCCTGCAACAAGCCAGGGAGAGAAGCGCACAGCTGCATGCTTCTCCCAGCTGTATATGGAGATTGGTGGGAGGTCTGAGACCCCGACCAATTAAAAGTTTTGAGATATAATTGTATGTTCCTAGGAATTAGGTTCTGAGAAGCACACTAGCCAAAATTTACTAAAACTGTCTAATTCTCAGCAAGTGCGAACATAGATCGATGAATAAATCTGATGTATTTGAATATTAGACTATTAGTTGTCTTACTTCTAGCCAGAAACGTGTGGCCAAAATGATGGCTTACTTAGGCCATGCCCCTTTTGCAAAATGTCACTCCCCTTTTTTATCAAAGCCACACCCCTTTGTCAGACCCTGTGGAAAAGTGGGTTAAAAAAAAAAACTCAAAATGGACGCAGTGCAAGTCGCAAATTCTATCAGAATTCTAATGCATTGGTAATCGTAAGTCTGGGCCACTGTCGTATAGATTAATTGTCGTATATAACATACTAAAGGATCGGCTCTTGTGTTTCTTTCATTAGGACATCCTTCATTGTCGTGGCCTTGGGCAGCAGTCACCCCATCAGGGCAGCATCCATAACTATAAAGAAATATAAAATGCATAAATCATTCTTTATAAGTATGTGGTAAGTAGGCATATAACATAAAGGTCATGGGCCCCACCCTAATATATATATGTGACCATAATAAGTGCAGCAGGTAGTGACACACTTACCTGATATACCTGCAGTCTCGTAGTGACACACTTACCTGATATACCTGCAGTCTCGTAGTGACACGCTTACCTGCTGTACCTGCAATCTCCAGAGAGAAGAGAGTTGTCTTCTTTTTTAGGAGGAGGGGAGGGGGCTGAAAGGGGAGACATGAAAATTAACTATAAAGTATACAAAAAAGGACAAATAATTTTGCCAGAAAAAAAAATAAACATCATTGGGGGACATTTATCAGACTGGTGTAAAGTGAAACTGGCTCAGTTGCCCCTAGCAACCAATCAGATTCCACTTTTCACTCCTTACAGACTCTTTGGAAAATGAAAGGTGGAATCTGATTGGTTGCTAGGGGCAACTGGGCCAGTTTCACTTTACACCAGTTTGATAAATCCCCCCATTGTGCTTTACATTAACATAACTTTATACGTTCCCATGTTTCTTAGTAAGCGGCATTATTCTATGCAGAATGGGATGAGGCCTTCCTCATTTCCAGTAAATGAAGCACAGATTGTATAGCTGAAGATCTCACCCCTAGCCTCCATGTTTACCCGGGACTATACATATAACCTATCAGAATGACCAAAACTAAACAATTAGATAGATAGATAGATAGATAGATAGATAGATAGATAGATAGATAGATAGATAGATAGGAGATAAATAGGAGATAGGAGATAGATAGATAGATAGATAGATAGATAGATAGATAGATAGATAGGAGGGAGATAGATAGATAGATAGGAGGGAGATAGATAGATAGGAGATAGATAGGAGAGAGATAGATAGGAGATAGATTCACATAGAATTATTCTTATGCATATAAAATGAAGAAAATATTTTAATTCCATTTTTCAGGGGGGGAAAAAAACAAGATTCCACTTCAGCTTATCCAGCATCTTCATGCATATACTTACTGGGCTGTCTGTATCTTGTAAGTGAGAATTGGTCTGAATTGTCGTAGCCCCATGTGTCTTGCATACTTGGAACCTCTAGATACATGAGACAATTAACAGTATGAGACTACATTAAGCTAAGGCTACATTCACACTGCTATAATGTGCAGGGTTTTTGTTGTGTGACGCAGATCCCCATCTAACCTTACTATGATCTAAGTTTAGTTGAAATTTTTAAAAATAGAAAAGAAAAAAAAAAAAAACTTGCTTGATACGTTAATAAACTTATTTAGGCTAGAGTAGTTTAGGAATGAACAATTGACTTTAATAGGGTCTGTTGTGTTTCCATGTGTTTCCATCACGACTTAAAAGTTGGTGGCAGCCCATGGCGCCCCTTACTGCTGCTGCTATTCCACATTTATTTTAATGATGTTGTAGTAAAGGGGTTTTCTGTTTTCTTTCAAATCAAGTGATTTCAGAAAATTATACAGATATTCAATTTACTTCTGTTTAAAAACGTCAAGTCTTCCCATACTTATCAGCTGCCGTATGTCCTGCAGGAAGTGGTGTATTCTTTCCAGTCTGACACAGTGCTCTCTGCTGCCACCTCTGTCCATGTCAGGAATTGTCCAGAGCAGGAGCAAATCCCCATAGAAAACCTCTACTGCGGTGGACAGTTCCTGATATGGACAGAGGTGGCACTGAGTACAATTGAAAAGAATACACCAATTTATGCAGGACATGCAGCAGCTGATAAGTACTAGAAGACTAGAGATTTTTAATAGAAGTTACATATATGGAGATGAAATTATTTCTCTTTAATTCTATGAATGTAGAGTAATATAACTTACGCTGTGGCAGATAACATGGCTGCATATTACAGCTCTCGATGACGGCCGGCTTATCAGGCTCATAGGATTCACACGTCTCAGGTTCGTGGAAGTGTCGATCGTTGTCTGCACAGATCACCTGACGTTTTCTAATACCGTTATTACAGCTTTTGGAGCACTGAAAATTAAAGAATCCTATGTAACTTTTCTTACAACATTGATTCTGTGGAATTCACTGAAGTGAATGGAGCGGAGTTGTTAGGGTCTGTTCACACTGAGGAATTGAAGAGGAAAGTTTTCAAGCAGAAAGTGGAAATTCTATGAGATTATCCAGGAAGTGACATCACCATGTTAACCAGGAAGTGAAGCCTTGATGCAGTAGTGCAGGGAAAAAAGCACTTCATAAGCATTTCCCGTAATAAGTGTATATTGGTATATAACTTTTGGGGGCAATACAATACTTTAATAAAAAATGTAGACGGACTTCTCCTTTAAGCTTATATTCTGGACATCTTAACATATAAAGAATTTCTTGGTGGTCTCTCCACTCAAAAATGGACAGTGCCATAGAGGCAGGGCTTAACGGACATGGTGCCCCATATCTCCACCATAGGCCCTGCCCCCTCTGTGATGTCATCGCCAACTAGGCCCGCCCCCTAGATGTATTGTGGATGAAATTAGTACTTACCAGACCCCATTCTCCGATATGCCAGCCGATTTCCTGCACGCAGTTTTCCCCGACACATAGCTGGTTATCTGCCGGTTTGACTTGGTGCATGCACGCTGTATCCTGAACAATGGCCCCAGTGTCTGTTCTACAATTCACTGTGCGTTTCTGAATTCCTTCTCCACACTCTGTTGAACACTGAAACCCAAATAATTGTTAAACAGCAAACAGGAACAAAAATAAATAAATAAAATGGTAGTTTCTAAGCTTCATATTGCGGTACAGATTGCAATTACGATGCAAGCATAGGTCTTTATTAAAACCTTACTTTTCCTTCAGCTCTGCTTTCTCTATATACTTGTACACAGCCAACATGGTTGTTGCCTGCATAAGGCCTTGGATCTGCTTTTACTTCTCAGCCTCTGTGAGTTCTCTCCCCCCCGTCTACAATATCAGCTGGTTTTAAATCCCCAGGTCCCTCCCTGAGGTTCAGGAGCTACGGCTTAGGGTCCATTTACACAGAAAGATTATCTGATAGATTATCTGACAAAGATTTGAAGCAAAAGCCAGAAACAGACTATAAACAGAGATCAGTTCATAAAAGGAAAGCCTGAGATTTCTCCTCTTTTCAAATTCATTTCTGGCTTTGGCTTCAAATCTTTGGCAGATAATCTGTCAGATAATCTTTCTGTGTAAATGGACCCTAAGGCTTCTGTATTAAGTTTAATATCCTTTTGATGACATTGGGCTGCCACAAAGCACAGAAGGAAATGTATACATTGAACCATAGACACTGAGGTTAGTTGAGGGGGGGGGGGGGGGGGGGAAGAGATCAGAAACATGAGAAAATATTACTTTACTAAAAGAGTAGTAGATACTTGGAACAAACTTCCAGCAGATGTGGTAGGTAAATCTACAGTAACTGTATGGAATAACAAAATTACTCAAAATTATTATTTAATAATAAATATATATATATTTTTTTTTTCTTCTTTTTTTTAGATGTTGTGCATTTTTTATTCTATTTTCCGTACAAGATTTTGCTGTTTATTCAAACAGCATTTAGAGAGATGCTTTACAGCATTACTATAAAGCAGGGATTGGGAACCTTTGGTCCTCCAGCTGTTGCAAAACTACACTTCCCATCATGCCTGTGCAGCCGAAGCCTTAGGCATGATAGGAATCGTTGTTTTGCAACAGCTGGGGGGCAGAAGGTTCCCCATCCTTGCAATAAGAATTTAGAAAACGTTGCCATCTTGCTACTCACTTGTGTCCAGGGCCCGGCGTTCCATTTGGCGCACGCCCGGAGATTGCAGACTTGCTGAGTAGCTGGTTTCTCTGTGAACGCAGTGCACTCTGCATCATTCACCGCCTGCTGGGACGCTCTGCCTTCATATGTTAAACAATATACCGAGCGGGTCTGGGTGCCTCCCCCGCAAGTGGCCGAGCACGGTCCCCACTCGCCAACCTTCCAGCTGAAACGGCATTGGAATATTAAAGAGCAACATGAGCTTGTTTAATGCATAAAAGTCCTGACGCAGAGCATGTGGCACTTAAGTGGGAACGTCGGTACCAGTATAGATAGATAGAGATATATATATATATATATATATATATATATATATATATATATATATATATATATAGGTAGTAGTTGTGGATACTGTGGTTTGTTCACATACGTCACACTTATTATAGTATGGGAACATATTATAGGGTCACTACTGCAACATGCTCTGTTCAGTTATCAATTTATATCCCAAAGAACACAAAACCACCAGATAAAGCCACAGCCACCAGCTGCACCAGGACCCCCTGACAATCATTAGACTTATGCAGAATCACCCAGTTAAAGCCACGTATCATTAGGTTACGATTGGTACACGTATTATTCTTACAAACGCATTGAGGTTGATGTGATATTCCCAAATTACTTGACATAAAGCAGCAATTTACAGAACTTTACCTACTTAACTATGAAAGTGGTGATACTTCTTTCCTACTTGGGGGGAGAGAGAGGAATTCTGGGAAGAATATGTAAAGAAACTATCTGAACCACCTTTTGATTTGCTCTCCAGCTAAAGCTTTGGCTCTCCAGGCATGATGGGAGTTGTAGTTTTGCAACAGCTGGAGAGGCAAGGTTCCCTACCTTTGGTTCAAACCATATAGAAAGCCTTAGCACATGACTAAGATTAAAGGAAACATCCGGTGAAAACTTTTATTAAAGTATTGTATTGCCCCCCAAAAGTTATACAAATCCCCAATATACACTTATTACGGGAAATGCTTATCAAGGACTTACTACTGCATCAAGGCTTCACTTCCTGGATACCATGGTGATGTCACTTCCTGGATAACATGGTGATGTCACTTCCTAGATAACATGGTGATGTCCCTTCCTGGATAACATGGTGATGTCACTTCCTGGATAACATGGTGATGTCACTTGCTGGATAACATGGTGATGTCACAACCCGACTCCCAGAGCTATGCGGGCTGTGGCTGCTGGAGAGGATGATGGCAGAGGGATGCTCAGTGTCCCTCCAGTGCCCTGTGTCCCTCAGTGTCCCTCTGCCATCATTCTCTCCAGAAGCCACAGCCTGCACAGCTCTGGGAGTCGGGGCGTGACATCACCATGTTATTCAGGAAGTGACATCACCATGTTATCCAGGAAGTGACATCACCATGTTATCCAGAAAGTGAAGCCTTGATGCAGTAGTAAGTGCAGGGAAAAAAGCACTTTATGTACATTTCCCAATAAGTGTATATTGGGGATTTCTACAACTTTTGGGGGGCAATACAATACTTTAGTAAAAATTTTTTGCCTGACTTCTCCTTTAAACTAAGCCAGTTACCCATCTGTAGACAGCTCTTTTAGGGTTGTTGCCCCTCATCAGTACAGAGCAGGGTGTTGGCTGACTGCAGAGAGCGGCCTATTATCGTGGGACCATCTTGAGAGCCTTTAATGCTTGCTCTGGTGGTTAAGGTATATCCACATATTACATTTAATTGACTGCAGTGACCCCTGCATGGGGAATGTATAACAAATTGCAGGTGATAACGGCCAGACTATTAGCGATCAATCTGAAGGGAGTTGTATAGTCTGAGTCCTATTTGATGGCAAGGTATAACTGTAAGCCAGAAAGATCCAAGAAGAAAATTTAGTGGTTAGAGGCTCAGGGTCCCTATTGCTAGGACAAAAGCACCAAACACAATAGGAAGAAAAGCAGTTGGCACCCGAATCTCTTAGGTTTTTAGTATAATCCATAAGAAATCATTGAAGAAGCCAGTTAGTTAATTCATAGCCAAATAGTCACCCGACTTTCCGAGTTACCTGGTCATTTTTGTGTTCACTATACGGCTCCACATAGTCGGCTGATATAAGTAAGACATCCTTTTGCACAGAATAAGCAGATATGAATACACATGTATAATGTTATATGTCTCTAGCTAGCTTTATTCTTTATAATCTGACTTGCGTCTACAGTTTAACTTAAAGGGAACCCATCACCATAAAAATGCTACCTAAGCTATCGGCATCATGTTATAGAGCAGAAGAAGCTGAGCGGATTGATGTATATCTTTATGGGAAAAGATTCAGTATAACTTGTAATTTATTGACTGAAATCTCTGACGTTTCCAGGCTAAAGAGTGACTCCGCCCACTGGACTCCTTGTCACAGAAATATCAGGGATTTCACTCAACATGTTACAAGTTATATATCTTTGTGGGAAAAGATTCAGTATATCAATCTACTCCATTCTTCATGCTCTATAATAGGATGGTGATAGATTAGATAGCGACAGGTTCCCTTTAAGAGTTGGCCAAAATTAGAAAACATTGGAGGCTTTCTTTGAAAAACAGCTCCACCTCTGTCTTCAGGCTGTCTCTGGTATGGTAGCCCAGCCATATCAAAGTGAAAAGAGGTTAAACAACCTGTGGACAACCGTGGTGCTGGTTTTGGTTGAAAGCTGCCATGTTTTTTTAAATCTTAGGCCACCATTATTATTTACATTTTCAGCTCTTCACAAGAATAATTGGATCGCATAAAAAAAGTAAAATATCCCAATAGTCAAAAAAGAATTCCATAAGTAATGACATTGGTTGGGACATCAAGGGCAGCCCAATAGTAGATAGTTTACTCTATAGTGTCACAATGGACAATCGTGGGATTTGAGGTACGGACATGTGATTTCACTGATCATATTAAAAGGGAGCTTCAGGGGGGGGAAAAAAAAAAATCTTTAGAATCAACAGGCTCTTGAAATTGTCAGAGATTTCTAATTTACCTCTATTAAAAAAATTAAGTATTGCCGTACTTATCAGCTGCTGTATGTCCTGCAGGAAGAAGTGTATTTTTTCCAGTTTGGAGAGCAGGAGAGGTTTTCTATGGGGATTTGTCTGGACAGTTCCTGACATGGACAAAGGTGGCAGCAGTGTATACACCACTTCCTGCAGGACATACAGCAGCGTATAAGTACCGGAAGACTAGAGATTTTTTAAATCAAAGTAAATTACAAATCTCATTGATTCTAAATAATTTTTTTCTGCTGGAGTACCCCTTTAAATCAGAAAAATAGTAGAGACAAAAATTAACAGTCAAAAGCCAATTAGAGTAAAAAGTTAACTTTCTGCCAGAAACAGCGCCACCCATGTCCTTGGGCTCTAAGGGTCAGCCTCGATTACTTGGATAGGGGTAAGAGTGACTGTTTTTATATTAGTTTTACATAATTACTTTAAAAATTTTCAAAATAAAATATTCATCAATAAATTGGGGAATCAATACAATTTAATATGACAAGATTGAAGGTTTAGCAGGAATGCCTACCTTTTAGTCTGAGGGCATGGCTGTGTGCTGCAGGTTCTGTTGTTTAGTGGAGCGGGTCTCCCTTTACACATGTAATCTGGATAGGCTTCATTATCTATAGTGCAGAACACCAATCGGGACTGGTAACCTGCCAAGGAGGAAAGTCAGAGTTATAATGGCAGCAAACAACATCTGGGTCTACCCGGCCCCTAATAAGTAAATTAGTATTTCTGATTGGTCGAACCTCCACCACATTCTGCACTGCACTCGGTCCAAGAGCCATAGCTCCACTGATAGTCATCCGTCTCGAGCGCGTTGGGTAGATAGTATTCATAATGTACTCCTCTGTTGGGTTCTTGGCCAATAAGCTGGGAATGGAAAATACACAGAAGCGATCATTGTACTGTGTGCTAGACTTGTATCTAACCCCGCCATGGTGCCACCCCCCTTGGTTAAAGGACATCTCCGGCCAAAAGTATTTTTTAATGTGTTATTACTTATGGAAAGTTAGACAAAGTCCTAATGTACATTAATTATGGGAAATGCACATATAGGGCTATTTCCCTTAATTTAGCAGATCAGGGAGTGTTCAAATTCTCTCAAACTGTGACGTCACAAATCAGGTGTAATTCCTATGGAGTGTCCAGCAGGGGGCACAATATATGTAGTAGTCTATGGACTGTATTGAAGTCTATGGAAGATGTAATGTAAAAACTACCCTTTATTGATGGACTATGTTTATGGAATAATTTGGGGAGCAAGGACACTTGCTCCCCAAATGGAGGGCACCGAGCAGGGAGGGAAGAGGTGCCGGTGCATCCAACTACCTCCACCCTCCGTCCTTGGTGCAGTGGGACAGATAGACACTACTACCCCCATCATCTGTATGAGCAGATGATGGGAGGAGTAGTACCAGGGAGATCCCCATCACCAACCCTCCCCCCCTCTCAGCCGACATCCCCCCCCCCCCCCCCACCCGCCGGTAACCTCCCAGATCTGGTCCCCATCACCAATCCCCCAGCCTCCCCCACCGCCGCACATTCAACTCACTTCCCTGCTGTCATTACATCTTCCATAGACTTAAATACAGTCTATAGACTTCTAAATATACTGCGCCCCCTGCTGGATATTCCATAGGAATTACACCTGATTTGTGACGTCACAGTTTTTGAGAGAATTTGAACACTCCATGATCTACTAAATTAAGGGAAATAGCCATATATGTGCATTTCCCATAATTAATGTACATTAGGAATTTTTCTAACTTTCCATAAGAAATAACATATTAAAAAATACTTTTGGCCAAACTTCTCCTTTAAGTAACCACAGTAATTCTATGCAGCAGAGATATATTTGGCACCATTTTTCTTGAGGATAAACAACAACAACAAAAATAACCTAGCAAACCAAGACCTATTAGATACCTCAATAACTAGAGGCTCAGTGGTCGGCCCTCTGGCGGTCAGTACTTCAGGCGCCAGATCGCCCTCAGTCCCCCGGTAGTAATTGAGAACAGTGTTGGCTACATTAAGGGCACGGCCATATTCAATAGTCCAATGTCCGTTCAGGTAATATTCCCCACGTGCGTTCTTCACAGCTGCAAAGATGGTTATGATAGGTCAGAAGACCGGATAAGCCATGGATTTATTAATGCACGGTTGAACTTTGTGTTGTAATTTTTGTTACCTAAAAAGTTCCTTGTAGGTGAAACTTCCTTAATTTGAATATTGATGGCTCCTTTTGGAATGGTGAACAGCTGACTATACCCTGGAAGATCAATGATGAGGTCTTAAGATAGTAGAGTAGGAGAGGAGCATAAAAGTATAAAATGCAAAACCTACCCATCATGAAAGTATAGCTTTATGCGTAATAAAACGTGGCTTTCCCACCATCTACTCTTTATTTTCGTGTCATGATCAGAAGTCTCCTGTGCTGCTCCCCCTCCCCTCTCACAGCAAAGAGACACTGCAGCTACATACCCCTCCTCCCCCCTCTTCTACTACTTATTTATCGATTCACACTAGATGTGTTGTTAGAGCATAGAATAGATTTGCGAGTAGAGAGAGCCACTTTGTGTTGTTGGAAGGTAATGGAGATGCCCGTAATATAACAGGCTACATATTCCCATGATCACAGTTTAAGTTGCGATAAAATATTGATGAGGGAAGACTTTTAATTAACCCCTTTAAAAAGTTCAATGAATTATACATGGAAATATAGGCTTTCATACCTTTGGATAGTGTAGGAGACTCGTAAGATCCTTTGACTTCATAGCATGTGCTCCCATCCCCTCCACATACCAGGCAGCGGTCCTCTCTTTTGGATGAATCCATTACGTTATCACAACCTACCGTCTATGTCACGGGTCCATATAATATTATGATGTTGAGAAAGTGAACAAATGGGATATATAAATGTAGTTAAAACCTTCATTTAAAAAAAAATGACATAAGACGACTATTGCCACTGTGAAACTCCACAAAATACATGAATGGTATCGTCTGCATTGTGGCGTGCCTATAGTGTATCTAGGGGGGGGGGGGGGGGAATCTGTCACACTAAAGATTCAGCCAATTCTACATCTTCTAGAGCAGGAGGAGATGAGCAGATTGATGTAGAGTTTTGTGGATAAGTTCTCATTTACTCATCTTTGCATATTTTGATCTAAATAGTCATGTGGGCGGTTCTACTAAGAGACAGAAATCTGTGTGTAAATGTATATATAAATAAGAGCTGCCACTCACTGAGCAGGACCACCCACTTGACTACTTTGCCCAGAATAGTTACTAACAGCTTCCTTTACATGCATGTCGGTTTATTGGACTTTAAGGTTTGATGAAATGTATTAAGTTGTGATGATGCAAGACAAGAAATTTATTACAACCTAAAAATTGTTTAAAACACAATGTTCCTGCTCGGTTTCTAAGAGCCACGCTCTTTGAAACGCTTTTATTTTTCCACCTGGCTGGCTGGGGGGCTCATTTTTTTGCAACATGACCTATAGTTTTTATTAGTACCATTATGGTTTAAATGGGAATTTTTGAATGCAATTTTTTTTTATAATAAAGTATATTTTATTTATTTTTAATAATGTATCTGTAAAATTGGAAAGGGGGCAAGTTAAACTTAATGGTGAAGGGGCTTTAATATATTTTTTTTTTACATTTTTTTAACTCCTCCTAGGGGACTATTACAAGCAATCATTAGATTGCTTATACTGATCAATGCTGGGGTACTGCATAGCACTCAGGAGATTGGCGCTCAGCATGTACAGACAAGATGCAGAGCGACCATCCAACAGGGCGGAGCTAAGTATTATAATTTCTCTGTCAGTCAGGGAAACTAATCTGGACCACCACAGTTATACCGCAAAGGTTCTGATCAGTGTTGGTGTTTAAGGAAGTCAGCGACAAGAACGGGTCCTGTCGCTGACCACCTTAAACACAGCAATTGGTATAAATCGCATAGTTTAAATGGTTAATGGCAGACCGTGATCACTGCTGCCTATCAGTGGGCCGCCTCTTGGCACTTAAATGTGTACGGTGCTGCTCACACTGAAAGTAGTGCCGCACACATTGAGACCCCTCCACGGCAGGAACGTTTGTAGACATATTAATGTCGACATGAAGGGGTTAAGAAATTTAAGGGAAGGAACACAGTTATGTTAAACAGGAATTGTGTCCTACCTTGCACACCCCCTCCACACAGAGGTCTCTTCTGCCTGGTTCACATGGAGTCCCATCCAGCACAGCCATCTTGTGTCGATAGTAAAAATTCTCTCCTTTGGGTATGCAGTTTAACTCACACTTATTGGATGCTTTAAAATAGAAAATATGTGGAGTGTGCTTTATGTTCTGGTTTAATAATTTATATCACACAATACATTAATAGTTACATCAATCTTAAAGGAAAAGTCCGGTGAAAATATTTATTAAAGTATTGAAATCCCCCCCCCCCCAAAAAAAAAAAAGTTATACAAATTGCTAGTATACATTTATTACGGGAAGTGCACAAAAAGTGCTTTTTGCCCTGCACTTACTACTGCATCAAGGCTTCACTTCCTGGATAACATGACAACATGGTGATGTCACTTCCTGGATAACATGACAACATGGTGATGTCACGACCCGACTCCCAGAGCTGTGCGGGCTGTGGCTGCTGGAGAGGATGATGGCAGGGGGACACTGAGGGACACAGGGCACTGGAGGACACTGAGCATCCCTCTGCCATCATCCTCTCCAGCAGCCACAGTCCGCACAGCTCTGGGAGTCGGGACATCCCCATGTTATCCAGGAAGTGACATCACCATGTTATCCAGGAAGTGACATCACCATGTTATCCAGGAAGTGAAGCCTTAACGCAGTAGAAAGTGCAGGGAAAAAAAGCACTTTATAAAAGCATTTCCTGTAATAAGTGTATATTGGTGATTTGTATAACTTTTGGGAGGCAATACAATACTTTAATAAAAATTATCACTGGACTTCTCCTTTAAGGCTAATAATTAAAGGGGTACTCTGCTCAAACATAACTTTTCGTATGTTTAGCTAAATGTGCTTTAACCATTTCTTTACCTCCATAATAAGGCAGCCACTTGTACCTTTTCCCCTGGAATTCCATCCCATCATATTCTGAACACTGTTCTGCCCGAAAATCTCGGGACCCTTCAGGACATTCCTGTGAGAAGGAATAAAAAGAGAGAGAGAGAGAGCACTACCATCAGCTCTGTATATTATAAAAGGGGACGAGCAATAGATACAGTCTCTAAAGTATCATTTCATTGTGTATTTATGGATGCTTCATATCAATGATCGTTTTTATCCATTTGATATGAAGCAAACACGGTGCGGCCATGGTGTGAGCAGACGCCAAGACAGAGTGGTGAGACTGTTTCACTCGTACTGCTCTTCCATGGACCTTACCTGCACATTGCATGAGCGATAGTTTCTAGATGGTCCGATACAATTGGATCCCCCATCCGGCCTAAGGAAGAAGAAAAATGGCAAACTAGTGAGAACACTGCACCAAAATGACAAGTCAGTAAAAGCAATGTAAATGCACTATATAGGTAGATCATGCACTCACTAGATCATGGATAGATCATGCACTCACTAGAACACAGTTAAACCTGATCATGAGCAAGGAAGCAGATTATTAGCATCTACTACTATAGAAGAATGGAATATAGAATCATGATAATAATACTATGGCTTTAGTATAGTTATATTAATAGTGAACCACTAGGGGGCAGCACATTACATATTTCTAGCAGATTCCTCACAGTTACCTCTCCCAGTTTCTAAGATTTACAGATCTTTCCACCAATTTAAATTCTAATAAGATGAATAAATGAATTGTGCGTAGGTTATATCACTATTATTAGTTTCTATGTGAGCTGAAGCGCAAGTAACCCCTCAGGAGGAAATCCAAATATCTGGAGAAAACTCTGGCCATTACAGAAAGAACATAACATACACACAGACAGATTAATACACAGCTATTATATAAGCATAAGAGACTAGTGTAGGTTATACTCTGTATACAAGCACTGTATATAAGCAGTCCTGTACTAGTATATTCAGTAGCCCTGGCTTTTAGAAGGCGGCATGTAGGGACTTGAGCTGCAAGTCTCAGCTAAATCTACACAAAATGCAGGATAGTGGGTAAAATAAACAAATATTTTTGCATTCTATTTGGTATAAAAAAAAAAAAAAGCCCCCTAGTATAATAGTGGAACCCCACTTTTCCTTAAAGGAAAAGTCCCGGGAAAGGGACCGTGATGTTGCAGCAGCAGGAGCCAGACCATGATGTACCAGTGAGCCGGGAGGATTCAGAGAGCGGTGCTATGAGGGCACGGGGATAGGTAAGAATAAATTCTTTATTATGTTCTTGCACCCTCCTGCCTGCAGTTTTTTTTTTTAACTTTCGTGGGACTTTAAAAGGGAACCAATCACCACCATGGGGGAGTGGGACACTTTTTGGGTATCAAAATGACCACAAGTTTATTTAAAGAGGATGTACCACCAGATACATCCTCTTTAACCTGAAGCCACTGATCGAACGGAGCCGGCACGGGGAAGCTGGTGCCGCTGTCCTTTTTTTCGGACTGAGGCCGGCGCCGTTCTATGCAACGAAACCGGCCGGTGCTCAAGCATTGGAGGCCGGCCGGGCCGCCCCCAGTGGGAGGGAATTCCCTCCCCTGTATGACGCGGCTCCATTCATTCTAACGGGGCGGCCCGGTTTGAGCACTGGCCGGTTCCGGTGCATAGAACGGTGCCGTGCACGGGAACCGGGCCTCGGTCCAAAAAACGGACCATGACACCGGCTTCCCCGTGCCGGCGCCGTTCGATCAGTGGGTTTAGGTTAGGTTCCATCAGGAGTCAGGTGAAGTGCTTGGCCCTTGGGATTCACAATACTGCAAGGTCCCCAGCTGTCTGACATACAGGAACTGGCCATACAGCAGTGAGGCGGTGGCGTGCTCTTGGCTTGGCATTCTACAGTTCTAGAGTCAGTACACCTTAGGGGCACCAATAACCCTACCCAAGATCCTTACTGCTTAACCACTACTATCATCCTTAAAGCTGGCCACTTTCAAAGCTCAGCCTAATCACCACCATGAGGTTTAACGTCCTCTAATAGTTAAAATTAGCGCACCATAACTTGTCTGCAACTTCAACTTCTGAATCGCCAAACCAAAGTTAAAGGGGAAGTCTCAAAAACTGTAAAAACGGCAGGCAGCCGGGGTGGGTGAGAAAATAAACATGTAAACTGACCCATCCCTGTCCAGTCAAAAGCTATGAAAATGGCAGCAAATCCTCAACTCAGTCATCCTCAAGCATTCAGAGGAGGAAAAAAACCCCTGTGGAGGAAACCTCTAGTAAACCATGGCTAAAAAGGTAACCCAACCCTGTTAGTCAATAAATTAGTGCGAGAGAGAGAGCAGTGAGGGAGTTGTACAATAGACAGATTTTTATTTGAACAACAGAAAATTAGGGTGCAGGGGCATCTTTGCTGACAAGTAAGAACCTGAATGCGGCAATGTGCTTGTTTTTGGCATCATTCAGAACATGGGCCGCCCACATTATAAGGTATAGGATAATTATATTTTTTACTATTGCTGTGCTGAGTACAGATAAGCTGCTGTTTTGTCACTGCCTATTCAAGAACTGTACCCAGTAATGAAAGCTCATCCCTCCGAGCCACAGCCAGCCATACAAAACATGGATTTACAAGGCTTACAGTTGAGAAGACAGCTGGCATTCCATAACAAGCTACCTTGGGAATGAAGCCTCGGGGGAGCTCAGAACACAGACATTTCATGCGGTGCACAGAGAATAATAAAGTGCTGGAATTAGTGATAACTAGGTATTTAATTAAGAAGATCCTCTAAGATGTTTGGGGGCACGTGGGCGTGATGCCGAAACTACATGACATCACTCCCACACGCCACAATAACAAATGTTATATCCAATGTACTAGCACTATTGTGCGGCTGAGAAAAACACCTTTGGCAACTTTTTTTTGAAAAATATAGAAGAGTTTGCCTTGACTGCATTTGACTTTGTCTGGGCGTTCCTGCAATATTGGGATGAAACCAAAATAGAGTTCCCATATAAGCACAATAAAAGAGACAGGAATACCTTAAAATAAGACTTTCCAACAACAACTTATTTTGGATATTTCGGTAATTTAAACCAAACCAAAAACAGACTGGTAGCCTTGTTTGTCTATTTGTTGCTATGTGTTTTATATGATTGTGATTCAATATTATATAATTTTTTTAAAACTTTTTCCTATACATCCGTCTTTGGTCTGGTTTAACGTGTTTGGACGTGGGAGGTTTATTGTTACCTATTTTGGGCTTCTTTGGTGTTGTTATTTTGGGAATTTGCATATTACAATATTACAGCTGTATTTTCAGCTCCAAATGAAACGAGAAGAGAAGAATATTTACTATGTTAACATTTAGGGGGAGATTTATGAAGGGTACGCCAGGGAGAAGGTGCAAATTCGGGCCTCCTCCCTGGTGTACGCCTCCTGTGCTCCCCACTGGCCCGATGGGTGGGCTAGCGGAGCTTGCGGGGGCGTGATGAGGCAGGAAGGAGGCGTGGCCTCTTTCCGCGCCTCATTTATCAAGATTTACACCTGCTCGCAAATCTACACCTGCTGGAATTGTCCCACTTGTTTCCCAAACCCTCTCAGGCACAGCTCTTCGATTCTATCTGCAAAAATATCGCTACACTACACTAGACAAGAAGAAGACAGTATAATGGTTGGAAACAGTAACTTACCTGCGAGAGTAACACTGACGCTCTCTGAAACTTACTCCTCCACCACAGGAACGACTACATTCTCCCCAGTCACTCCAGTTATCCCAGAAATCACTCTGTCTTTTATGCCTACTGGCCTGTAAAATACATCATGTTAGGTAATCGGTACAAATGACCTTACTATAAAAGTACTATATCAGTGCAAGACGAAAGCATACAAAAAGGTGAACATAAAAGTCATAGAGAGGAAAGCATCAAACAACAAGATGTTCAAACCAAGGGAGAAACCAAACTGGTCTCTTCTACAAAAAGACTCTCTCAGTAGTATAAGCACCATGTGGGGTTAGAACTAGAAAAAAAATGGAGCCTGCTATATGGTCCTGAAGAAGATGAAATAGAGGACACTGTGCCGAACATCATAGAAGAGACATCATGGCCCATAGTGGTAGGCTCCAACATGCGGCCTATCATGTCTTCTATGCAAGCCTCAGAAGTCAAAAACTTTGGGGCCTTGAAAATTTATTTCTAAGGTGCCCCTCTTGTAATTGTGTCCTTGCAAGGAAATCATAAGCTCTGTTACTTACATTATTATAATGCGTAGTATATATTACATACACACACATGGTTTCTTGCCAACACCCCCCATAGATTAGCATTTACAGCTAGAACTTGTGTGGGAATGTACACACATTGTCCACAGGCGAAATGATCTCACGTTTTGGAAGAAAATTTAACTGCAAAGTAATTACCTGAACTACTGAGATAAAAAGAGATTACATCGTGGGATGTCAGAGCGGTAGGAAGGGAAAAAAAATACGGGAAGCACTAGGAAAACATTGGCAATTTAACCACACTAATACTTAATTCATACACCGCTGTCTGGCAATTGTGTTTTCATGGCTTTAAAAGACAAGAGGTAATGGAGCGTAACATAGCAAAGCCCTAAACATTAATAAGAAGAGAAGGAGAGGAACAGAGTGGTGGATGAAGATGACCATGGATGGGGTTGGCCTACTAAAGCGGACCTGTCAGCAGCTTTTTGCTGACTAAAATAAAGCCAGTGTACAATAGGGCTTCTTACCTAAATCAGGAGATCTAACTCTTATCTCAATCCATTGCTCCGGCACTGAGCTATAAGTGTTACATGTTTCCTGCAAATTAGGAAATAAAGCCTAGCAATGGTAAGTCTTTCAATCCAACATAGGAGCGTTAACTAATGCCCCATACCTGCAAGTAAAGGTTCACCCTATGGCTTTTATGTGCTAATTTGCAAGAAACATCTAAAGCTTATATCTCAGCGCTGGAGTGACTGATTGACATAAGAGTTATATCTCCTGATTCAGGTTAAGAAGCCCTATTATACACTGCATTTATCACAGCAAAAAGTTGTTGACAGGTGTGCTTTAAATTGTAACAACCAGTCAGTCGTGGAAAAGGAAAATTGTATTAGACCTCAAGAGACCATCCAACCCAGCATATAATGGACCAAAACCACAGATCAGTATAAATCTAAGCCAACATACTCCACTGTGGGAGGAAATGGAAAAGTTCAGCCCAAAATCCCCACCCCCGAACACACCTATCAAGTTGGATGAGAAGCTGTGACCTTTAAAAGGTCTTTGACATTTTATTTCGTCAAGTCTGATAAGGGAGACAGTCATAGCTTTTAAAACACTGTTTGTGTATGTCTTACATTAATGCCCTAAAAGCTTTGGACACCTTTGCTTTGAACATTCTTCCATTGCTTGTTTGGTTTCTGAATAGAGAAAATTTGTAAACTGTCTTCATTAATCATTTCCTACCATTTAGCTGCTACTGAGATGGCAGCAGAGAGGGGGATTACACACTAGCTTATATAGTGTACAGGGGGGGAGGGAAACCTTAGAGGATAAGTCTCCAGAGGGATATTGCGTAGACAGTGTACAAGTGTAGAAAACAGAGCTTACAAAGAGGCTGCAGAGGTTGAAGAAGAGAAACTAAGCTAAATTTTCATGAAGACCTATGGAAAAAATAACCATTAAAAGAACAAAGCAAGAATTAAAAAAACGCTTTTTAAAATGTATGATATTAATAAATGGGCTTACATAATTATTCCTTTATATAGTGTCAACATATTTGGAAACACTTTAAAGAACTTGTTATTACTGATATTAGTTCCTGTTGCTGGTGAATGAACTCGACTAAGGTCAATGGTGGAGAATCCCAAGGAGAGATCCAAACAAACATACAAACTTTTTGCAGAATTTTTTGGTCCCCCACTGCACTGGTATTGTTCTTCCCGACAACAATTCTATTTGGTGAGATACTATAAAACTTAACTACTACTTATGTAGGTTGTACTTACAGAGTAGGCAGATTGCAGGACCAAAGTAAAGGTAAGAAGCAACAATTGGGTCTTCATTTTACCTGTCAAATAAACATTTTGGGGTTGAAAGTTAAATCATTGACGCAATATCCCAAAAAAAGACAAAAAAGTGATCATCCCATCCCTAAAAATATATCAAACATTACAAGTGTCACTATAATAACTCTATAATATCTCTGTATAAAGACATTGCAGTGCAGTGTTGGTTTTAGCTAAGGCCTTAAAGGGTCAGTTCACAAAAAAAAAAAAATTCTTGTAAATAAACTGGTGCCAGAGATTTCTAATTTACTTCCATTAAAAAAATCTCCAGTCTTCCAGTACTTATCAGCTGCTGTATGTCCTACAGGAAGTGGTATATTTTCTCCAGTCTGACATAGTGCTCTCTGCTGCCACCTCTGTCCATGTCAGGAACTGTCCAGAGCAGGAGAGGTTTTCTGTAGGGATTTACTGCTGCCATGGACAGTTCCAGACCTGGACAGAGGTGGCAGCAGAGAGCACTGTGTCAGGCTGGAAAGAACACACCACTTCCTGCAGGACATACAGCAGCTGAAGACTGGAAAACTGGAGATTTTTTTTTTTAATTGAAGTAAATTAGAAATCTCTGGCACCAATTTATTTACAAGAATTTTTTTTGTGAACTGGCACATCTGTCATTTTTTCGCACTAGTTGATTTGAAAAAAAAAAAAAAAATAAAAATTTATATATATATATATATATATATATATATATATATATATATATATATATATATATATATATATATATATATATATATATATACACACACACACACTTTCTTTTTAATGTGAACTCCCCTTTTAATGGTTAATCTTATAAAATTTTTAGTGCAGAATAAAAACCTGGAAATACCTATAGAAAAAGCCTTTAATAATTTTGCATTGTAGACAAAATAGACGGAAGGCGCATAAGAACTGTAAGCAGCTGGAGCAGGTGCACCAGACACACAAAGATGCATTTATACATAAAGAGTCAGACAGCGCCGGGAGGTAACTCATATATATATACTCACCAGTGTTATTGTTCTCAGAGAGAGAAACCTACTGACACGTATACGCAAGCTCCTCACCTGTTCTTCCCAAACGTTTGCCTTTGGCTCTGTGTATGCGCCAGCATGCAGAATGGCACGTCGTTTCATGCCAAGCTTTGAGCAAAGACCTAGTGTTCCTGGCCTGCCAGGGGCAGGGACATTCCTCTTTTTGGCTTGTGTCTGGATTATTGGGTTATATAGAAAGGCTTTTCCGACAAATATGAGGCCCCGAGGTTTGATAAACCCACGACTCCAATCTAGGGGGGAAAAAAATGATGTTCTAAGAAATCGATTACAGACTAATCAGAGATTCAAGTGTCACTGTTGTTTTTTTTTTTTTTTTGCAGAAATCAATAGTACAGGCGACTTTAAGAAACTTTGTAATTGGGTTTATTAGCCAAAAATTGCATTTTTATCATGAAAAAGCTATTTGAAGCTCTCCCCCCTGTCTTCATGGTTCTCTTATGAAGAGGGGAGGGGTGGAGGGAGATGAGGCCCCAAAACAGGACAACAAAGAGTTAATTTACAGCTACATCACCGGGCTATCTCCTCTTTAGTCAGCACTGACTTCTCTGACCTCTGAATACTGGCTTTCACACAGCTCCCACTGTGTAATCCTTTGTTCTCTGCTGGTGACTAATCTCCCTCATCCTCCCCCTCCCCTCTCCATAGATTAGACAGGGCTCGACTGATGTAAAAGAGTGGAGATTTCCTGATAATGAGCAGTGGATGAAAGAGAGGAGGGGGGGGGGACATGCGGAAAGGCTTTTTGAATGCAGATAATGGTATATTTGCCTAATAAACCCAATTACAAAGTTTCACCTAGACTATTGATCTCTGCAACAAAACAAAAAAAAAGAGACAGTTACACTTTAAACTAAAATGGTGCCAACATCTTAAAAGGTCATGGAGTCACCATAGAGTAAGTGAACTTTTATGGTACTTCTCTGTGGGAGAGGCGTTCAGGTGACTCCGCTGTATCGGTCAGTGTCTGTCAGTGGCATCACCTGCACGCTTCTCCCACAGAGAAGTTCCATAAAAGTTCACTTACTCTATGGTGACTCCATGATCAATGTCTATTTTCTATTTATCCGGACCCATATACTATGAACAAGAACCAGCTTGGTTCGAAACGCTTCGGTTATTTTAAAGACTTTTAACAATAAATGTATGAATTTTAAAGAGAGCTAAAGCAATCTGGTCTTTTCTTTTATGTGAATATCCCGGTTTCCAGTAGTGCGGTCTTTGTGCTCAACACTTATTGTACAAGAAGCATAAATATACAGACTTACTTATTTTCGTGATAGGGTATGGTCTGATGAAAAATCACTGCCCAACCCTTTTGTTCTGGGAGAGATAAGCCAGAGTTAGAGATGTCTGGCTGTGGCTTGACCTTCCTTGCAGAGAACACAGGATTGCTCCTGGATAACATGGGGATGTCACTTCCTGGATAACATGGTGATGTCACTTCCTGGATAACATGGTGATGTCACTTCCTAGATAACATGGTGATGTCACTTCCTAGATAACATGGTGATGTCACTTCCTAGATAACATGGTGATGTCACGACCCGACTCCCAGAGCTGTGCGGGCTGTGGCGAGGGTGATGGCAAAGAGACACTGAGCGACACAGGGCACTGGAGGGACACTGAACATCCCCCTGCCATCATCCTCTCCAGCAGCCACAGCCTGCACAGCCCTGGGAGTCGGGTCATGACATCACTATGTTATCCAGGAAGTGACATCGCCATGTTATCCAGGAAGTGACATCACCATGTTATCCAGGAAGTGACATCGCCATGTTATCCAGGAAGTGAAGCCTCGATGCAGTAGTAAGTGCAGGGAAAAAAAGCACTTTATAAGCATTTCCCCTAATCAGTGTATATTGGTGATTTGTATAACTTTTGGAGAGCAATACATTACTTTAATAAAAGTTTCCACAGGACTTCTCCTTTAAGCATTTAATATAGGAACAGATCTCTACCAACACCTGATGGAAAGTACACTGCTTCCTCTCATGAATTTAATTCAACAACATGAAGAACATGAAACCAACATCGTATCTAATCCCCAACAATCTCCACTATTTGTTGTTTTAGGTTTCTGTCAGATCTGGGCAATGAGCATGGAAATCACAATGGCGGGAAGTGTGCGGCCTTTCATCTCGGTTATTGTTAGCTACGACGTTACGTACACACAGCTCACTCTTTAGTTATTCTTTGACATTTTGTTTGGCCTATTAAAATAATTGAGAACTATGACAAATCCTTTCTCCAGGGCATTTACAGTAAGTGCAGGCAACATCAAAGCGGGAAAAAAAAAAGCACTTTAAAGTTTATTCCAAGGAGTCAGATGGATATTTTCTTAAAATTTCAAAGAACTACTATTGAGAGGTCTGTAGATGTAGATATCATCCTATAGATGTATATGTTTAGCTTCACTTTTAACCTTACCTGTGATACCTGCTAACTGTTCATACTATTATGGTTACTGTGTCATTTACTATACAAAATAGATGGAAATGATCCCCTCGGAGATGTATTATTATGTAAAGTAATGCTCATGGTAATTGTGGGATAGGTAACAATAAATACAAGCTTTCCAATTATAGGTCTACTTACATCATCCTTCTATTACTAGACGGTGTTTGCATCTGTTTTAGAGTCTGTAGGGTGAGACCTTACTGGGTTGGGTGCCACCTTGTTAAAAATACTGGGAGACCCTGCTGGAACTCAACAAATTGTATGGCACATCCTAGTGATCCACCATAAAATATTTGGCGTGAAGCATACCACATGACCGTACACTTTCCCCAGCTAAAGCTATAGATTGGTGGGTGTCTGAATACTTGGACCCTGACCTATCAAAAGCTCAACTCAAATGTACATTTTTTTTTAACAATGTCAGGACATGGGTTAATCCTATCTGCCCAGGAATCAACTCCACACCACTGCATCCCCGCTTACTTCCAAGGCAGCAGTACAGAGCTGAATCAGCTCGGCATCACTAGGTCTCCCACAAAGCTTAGAAGTCTCCAGGGAAAATCCAAGCTCTGGAGAGATGCGCGAGCTCAGGGGGAGAGGGGAGTGAAAGAACATACTTAGTGTCCCAACTACTAAAGTGCATCACACACAGTGGTGGTCGGGAATCTAGGCAATGAGCTGACTATACAGGGAAAGAAACGGGGCAGACTTCAGAAGAAAGCAATTTTGCTAATGCAAAGCACTTGCAAAATTCCTGAGGAAGCCGCTGGGCGGCGGAACACGCGGGGTGACTTTTGCCTATCTGACCCGCTCCCTACTTCTAAGGACTGTATATGGTGATCGTTTTCATTTTTCTACCTAATATCTGAACCACTTTCTGTGATGCTATATGCCATAGGGACTCTGCTTAGGCAGCTTTGTTATACTTTAATATTATTCATACGGTCCGGGGTCAGTGTGGTTGTATAGACCTTGCTGGTACGCCGGCAGGTCTCATGTTGACATTTTAAGTGTTTTTAATGTAGGGTAGTGTTTGGGGTTTGTCTCCCTTATTGCTTTACCCCTGCATAGTTTATGTGATGATATTTTTTGTATTGGTATAATAAAGTATTTTTGTGATGTGCTACCTCTTTGTGCATATGCTTAGCCATGTATATAGACATGGGGTATACATGACTACAACCCAACATATCAAGTGTTAAGTGACTTGATACTTTTTATTGCAAAAGTATGCCTTGAAGAGGATGTACCATCAGGGGAAGCCTGTGCCACGGTCCGTTTCTTGAACCGCGGCCCGGTTCCTGTGTGCGGCGCTGTTCTATCCACGGGTACAGGGCTTGGGCTGAAGCACAGGAGGCGGCCTGTCCCCAGTGGGAGGGAATTCCCTCCCCTCGATGACGCGGCTCCTTTAGAATCAATGGAGCTGCGTCATAGAGGGCTGGTGGATTCCTCCCACTGGGGACGGGCCGGCCTGCCTCCAGTGCTTCAACTCCAGCACGGTACCAGTTTATAGAGCGGCGCCGTACACAGGAACTGAGCCACGGTTCAAAAAAATGGACCGCGGCACAGGCTTCCCGCCGTTCTGTGGGTCACATTAAAGATGATGTACCTGATGGTACATCCTCTTTAAAGCAAATGTACCACTAGGTACATTGCTTTGTATTTTATACATGAATCGACTGGCACCAGTGTGGGGATGCCGATGCCGCGGCCCTTGTTTTGAACCGCCGCCCGTTCCCGCACACAGTGCCGGTTTATTCCCGAGCACCGGCCGCGCATAAAGCACTGGGGATGGGCCCACCATTCCCTGGTATGCCAATCTCCCCTCCTCTCTGTGATTGTAATAAGCCACGTCACAGAGAGAAGGGGGTTTTGTCACACTGGGGGCCAGTGCTTCATGGCCGGCCGATGCTTGGTAACAGATTGCCACCATGCACGGAAACCGAACAGCAGTTCAAAATAAGGACTGGCATCCCCACACCGGCGCCAGTCTATTCATGTAAAAAAACAAACAAAAAAAACACAGCAAGCGATATACCTAGTGCTACATTCACTTTAAGCAGAAGGTGTAACTTGTATAGAAGCAGAAAAGTGTATACTGTAAAAGTGACACCTCTAGAGAAAATACTCTGTGATAGAGCACACCATGTAACCATGTATTCTCTCCATTAAATTTATACAGACAGAACATCCATAAGTAATTGCAGCCATAGAGAAGTACAGTAAAGTCTCATATAAGTCTACAGTCCTTGTATTATCGTACGGAAATAGGCATGAGCCCCTTGTTATTATTAGGTCGATTTATACTATTATTTATATAACGCTTATCCAACAAGAGAACATTTCGCCCATAAAACCTGAAAATACATCCTAATAAAACAGGTTTTATAGCTGAATTATGCTTTCCGCGCCATCATCATTGGCAGGCCTTGTTAACGTCTTTAGAGGTCTACAAGGTTTCAACTTGTCCATTATATCATGTAAACATATAACCTTGCTGGGATGTCAGTCGGATTGTAACTACACTAATAGCAGTGCCGGCCGCTCAGCAGTGATGCCATCCGGCTACTAACAACTCTCCGGCTCTAACATCCGCAACTCGTCCTTCCTGGAGTAAGGATTCCACCCACCACCAGGAATATGCCGAGACTCTGAACAAGAACATTCTAGTAAAAAAGTGCAAACGTTCAGCCAAATATCACTTTCAATTCTGACATTTTAGGTTTCGATTATACTTTGATAATTTTGCTACAAACCCGGAATTACATATTAACTAAGCACAAAGCCTGGGAACCTACGTGTAGGCGATGGAGAGAGACGGTTCACATGAATGTGAGATGTTATCACTATACGTATTGACAGGTTAAACTTATTTTCATGGGAAACATGTTACGAATGGTTCGTTCTGTATCCCGGCCGAGCTTGGTCTAGTCCATGTCAGATGCAGCTGGCCATACTTTTGGATATATGTTATAACATGTACTGCGGGATAGACTATTGACAGTAGGAGAAAGCCAAAACATAACCAGCAACTGGCTTAGTAGGTCTTAGTGATCAGTGGGGTCCATTTATGGAATATTCTAGCAATATTTTATCAATGTCTTTCCAAGGACATACCCTTTAAGATTAAAGGGGTACACCGTCCAAGCTGAATTTGTGTGCAGCTCTGCCGTCCAAAGTGGGAGGCCACAGCACAGCTGCGTTCCAGCACCGCCATTGTGCGCCATGTTGTTTACTGCAGTGGGCAGCTATTGTTCCTCCTCCTCAGGCACACCGCTTAGGTGCCATACAGTGTAGAGCCGTACTCTTCCTTATTGCGAGAGTATGGAACAATAGAGTATGGAACAATAGACGCCCACTGCATCCGACATAACGGCACACAATGGCGGTGCTGAAACGCGGCTATGCCGTGGCCTCACACTTCTGACAGCAGAGCTGAACACAAAGTAAGCTTGGCCGGAGCACCCCTTTAATGCAGTGCCCAAGAATAATGTAAATCACATGACCAGTATCATCCTTCATATCCACCAATTTACAGCTGAAAGTCCTGGCACAACTGTTGGTTTGATGACCCAGATCATTAGTCAGGTCCTTCTTTATCTAGTGTCTACTATGTTGGCTATGGTGTCAGAAAGTGTAAACCGAGGAACAGGCATGGGTCAGGATACACAGAGAATCAGAATTGCAGAAAGGCACATTTGTCAGGTATGCAGGAAGGCAACAATGCACAGACAAGAAAGGACAGGCTGGTCCTTTAAATCCACAGCGTGCCACCATGCATTCTAGTGGACAAAGGTGGCACAGAAGCTCTAGATGGGAGAAGGAAGCAGCCGCTGAAGGGACGAAACAGGATGGAAAGCAGCAGAGGAGTGGACAGGGCAGCGGTGGAGAGTAGGAGCGAGAGCCAGGAGGCGCCACAAGAGATGAGAATCGAGACACCACCAGGTGCTGCCACCCAGTAGTGTTACACCTATGTATACTTGTACTTGCAATTTAAAAATCCTCCATAAAAAACAAATATGGATGCAAGAAAATGTGAGCATATTACGTATGTGTGAAACCATCCAAAATCTGTGGCTATTGTGTCCCTATTGAAGTACCTGCACTTCATCAACATTGCCAAGGCTGGGGCTGCATGTAGAATTCAGGGGTCAGACTCCTTCCTGACTCTATGGGGCCTATTCCACCGGACGATTATCGTTCGCATAAACGTTAACGATAAACGATCCAAACGGCCGCTATTACGAAAGACCTGAAATCGTTCGCCCATTTACATGAAAAGATAATCGTTACTTATGATCGTTCTTGCAGTCGTCTTGTTGTCACTATTGCGTTCGTCACTACTGCGAACGACCAAACGACTTCTTATTCAATGCGAATGAGCAACGATAAAAATAGGTCCAGGTCTTATTAAACAATCAACGATTTCTCGTTTGGTCGTTGACTGCTATTCAAATAAACGATGATCGTTTAGATTCGAACGATTTAACGATAATCTGAACGATAATTGGCCGGTGGAATAGGGTCCTATATCTGGTAAATCAGAAGAAATCCCCAAATCAACAACCCTTCTTGAGAATCTAGTCACTATAAGGCCGGGTTTACATATGTCCGGCGGTGCGGCGGTGTTTCCCTCCGGCGCAGGAGAAAAGCACCGGAGGGAAACGCATCACTGAACTGATCCCATTCTTTTGAATGGGACAGTTCAGAATATGCAGCGGTGAACTAGTGGTTTTTAATGAAAAGAAGGATAGAAAAACTGATGACGACTGATGCATTTTTGGCATCAGTTGTGGCATCAGTTTTTAGAAAAAAAAAAATGCAACTGATGCAAACTTATATATGTAAACCCAGCCTAACCTGTAAAGTCACTTCAAAAAGTCTCCCTTATACCAGCAACGTTATCATGGAAATGTCCAAACTCAAAAGTAGCAGAATTACTAGTGTACTATACAAACTATATAATATACTTCCCATTATTATAACTTCAAATTTGACTCTTCAGAACATTGAGTCCAACAAACTTATCAGAACAAAAACAGCTTATACAATAGACTACCGACCATAAGAGAAGAAATTATAACATTAAACTCTAATTTCTGGTGCGGGTATAAAATAGCCATCGCTACTAACACTCTCCACAGAATCACAGTTACTGGAATATTTGGCGAAAAAGCAGCGTAATACAGGTATAAGGCCATCTTAACTAACCAATAAAAGTAAACTCTATTCAGCACCATAAACTAGACCCCATCTGTTTATTTGTTATTTTACGTTATTTACTTACCAGTTAGTACTTCGGTTACTGGTTTACCTTCTGCCGCCGTCCTTTTTTTGAACTGCCACCCAGTTCCCATGCACGACACCGGTCTATTCCCGAGCACCGGCCAGGTGTGAGGCACTAGGAGCAGGTCCGCCAGCCCCAGCGTGACGATCTCCCCTCTGTAAGCCACGACATGGGAACTGGGCGGCAGTTCAAAAAAAGGATGCCTCAGGTACACCCCCATCCTCAGGTACACCGCCATCCCCAGGGACACCGCCATCCCCAGGGACACCGCCATCCCCAGGGACACCGCCATCCCCAGGGACACCGCCATCCTCAGGGACACCCCCATCCTCGGGGACACCCCCATCCTCGGGGACACCCCCATCCTCGGGGACACCCCCATCCTCAGGTAGGGCCACAGCATCTCAATAAAGTCAATATCGGGAATCCGACTTGGCAATTCCAAATCTTAACTTTTGTGACCAGTCTCCTCGGCTTGGGTCCCGGGCTGCTGCCCCGGCCTTCTCCTGTGTAATGGTCTCATACACCTTTACAGTCTTTGCTCCATCTATGAGGACAAGGTGTACAGACCCTGAGGCAGCAAAGCAGCCAAAAAACCTCAATGCTCCCTCGACCATGTTTCAGTGTTCATGTGGCTCATTCTTTTTCCTCCAAATAGTCCTATTTCATCTCATCCATCCATAACATTGAGGTTGCACACACAATGCACAGCCGCATGCTGACAAAACTGCCCCGGCATGTGGATGAATTTGTGCACCCATTGCAGTGCAGGTTTGGTTTAGTTGAGCACAGCCATGACGCATTGTGCAGTATCCAGATACACTTCATCACGCAGGACATGGGTCACATTAGGTTTTTGTGGACAGCAGTGGCTTTCTCCTCTGTGTCCTTCCACAACCACCAGTCTCCAGTCTTAGTGGTTTCCCAATGATGCCCATTAAGAAGTTTTTGCAGTTTGTACGTCTTTTTCTGATACTCATTGGTTCTCGCTCACAGCATATTTCGGGGATTGTTTATTGCGCTTTTGGAGTCATCTTAACAGGATGCCCACTCCTACACAGGTTAAGGCTCCGTGCACACGGAGCAAAAGTGGCGGAATTCTGCGGCGGAGAACATGCTTATTGTTCAACGCCAAGAGAGGAGGCGCACGAGCCTCCCATAGATTGTCATTATGAGAGGGAGGCTGTGTTCTCACCTTTGTTGAGTGTTTACACACACACACAATATTACATATACATATATATATATATATATATATATATATATATATATATATATATATATACATACATACCAGGGCTTTGCCATGTGATCAGCATTACCAGGCTTCATCAGATTCAAAACTACAACTCCCATCATGCCTGGACAGCCAAAGCTTTAGCTGGAGAGCCAAGGTTCCCTACACCTAAATTAGACTATAATTCTGTGAACACAAAACTGAGAATGTGAGAACACAGCCCAAACAACAGTCTCCCATCATAGACAATGGCCCAAATTTGTCACAGATCGCAACCAATTCCAGCTCAGCTTTGAGTTCTCACAATGATTTGTTGCCATTTGTCCAAGATTTATAAATTGAGTGATTGATGTCCATTCACATCTTCAGACCTGTCCAGAGCAGGAGAGGTTTTCTATAGGGATTTGCTGCTGCTCTGGACAGTTCCTGACATGGACAGAGGTGGCAGCAGAGAGCAATGTGTCAACCTGGAACGAACACACCACTTCTTGCAGGACATACAGCAGCTGAAAAGTACTGGAAGACTATTTTTTTTTTAAACAAAGTTTGTTTATCTGTATAACTTTCTGACACCAGTTGATTTCTCTAGAGTACCCCTTTAAGCTTACTGAAGCTTCTATGGGCTAGCAACTTGTAAAGCCGTCCATGTATCCCCCCCTTCGGTGCTGACATCTTATAACTCAGCTCTCCCACACATAGCACCGGATGAAGCATCGCATGGCTGCACGACTAATAGCATTCCCCTTATAAACAGCCAAGTATCACAGTATATGGAAGGAACCTGATATTAGTAGAGATACAGGGGGTGAGGCGGAATCACGTATTACAAGGCTGGAGTCAATTACAACCTTCTGGGTTTTTGTTTGTTTTTAGTTTTTTTCCCCTCATTTTTATGACTAAAAAAAAAAAAAAAAAAAAAACACAAAAACAATACACAATGTACCAGGCAAGGTCTCGCCATGGCGAACATTATGTTCACATCTGTGACCCTAAAATACATTGATTTAATAAAAAGCACAATCGTCCATTCTGATTCCTTCACGTCGCAGCCCGGCCCTCTCACTCATTACTATAGAGCATAAAAACCCCTCTCTCTTATAGAACAATCATTGTTTTTGTTCTTAAAATTACTTCCAAATGTAATCCCTGAATACAGAGCGTTACTGGGAGGGTAGCGGGATTTATACGCTTTTCCTTCTGTCGCCTTCAGCTGAGAAAATGGTCATAAGGATGAGGCCTCATATATGTATGCCTATGACAGCGCCATTATTATACAGCTCTGTATACAGAAGAGAGCTCCATCCATAGGGCAACTGAAAAGGCCTCCTTCCATACTTATTATCTATTCCGGGCTCCTTCCCCCAGTTCTGAGCTGCTGCTGAAGATACAAAAATCTGTGTGTGAGCTTTTCTCTCTGTCTCCCCCTCCTCCCCCAGCTGATGTAAACAAGTCGACGGCAGGCTTTATCTGCAACTTTGTAGCTTCTTTGTAATGCTGGGAGAGTTAATCTTAGGTCAAGTTGCTGATGAACTCACTGTGATTATCCCTCCCAGCATTAAAAAAAATTGCTAAAAAGTTGCAGATAAAGCCTGCCAGGGACTTGATTACATCAGCTATCTCAGAAGAGAGGGGGGGGGGAAAGAGTGTGAGACAAAGAGAAAAGCTAACACACAGATTTTTGTGTCTTCATCAGAAAGCAGCAGCTGAGAACTGGGGGAAGGAGACTGAATAGATAATAACAAGTATGCAAGGAATGGTTAGCTTCACTATGGGCAGCAACATATCAAAAGTCATGTATGAGTGGAATACACCTTTAAGAACAAGCAAGGCTGGGTTCACACTACGTTTTTGAAATCCATTTTATTCATTCGTTTCTTGTAAAAAATTGATGCATTTTTCCATTGACTTCCATTATCAAAAAAAAGATCAAACGCATCCTTTTTTCAATGTACACAAAACTAAGGTCAGCTATGTTAAAAAAAAAAAAAAAAAAAGATGCGTTTTCATCCGTTTTTTTTATTTTTTTATAAAAGGAAGAACGCATCAAAAGGGATGAAAAAAAATGGATTGCAAAAACGTAGTGTGAACTCAGCCTAAAGCTAAGGAAACTGTCTGAATTATAGTTTCATGCCCCATGGTATTACACAACATATTAGCTGGTGCACATAGTTCTCGGTTTTAGCTCCTCATGGCCGAGCAGCCAATATTTCATCCATATTTTGTGCAAAGTTCTCAAAGACGCCACAACATCAAGAAGTGATCTCAGATATTGTTTGTGTAGATCCCACAGGGACATGGTAAATGTCTTACCTACCCTACAAATACAGGAGGCTGGCTGCTGTCCAGGTGTGTGAACAGGTCAGAGAGAAGGAAAAGGAGTTTCTGATTTATCCACAATTATTTAACCAAATACAGTGGTTTAGAATTGTCTCAGTTTCTACCGATATTTTACATAAATTGTGAATTATCTGCTCAAAAAACACTTTTTCTTCTTTGTTTCCAAGCCTCGAAAACCTCTTTAGTGGCCATGACTTCCACTAGCAAAATCAGCTGTTTGTCCAGGGGTATGAGGTGTATGGAGCAAGACAAACACTTGGGGGGGCTAAAAATTGTTCTCCTTATAATTATTTAAAAAAAAAACAAAAAAAAAAAAAACTTTCCAGCAACTGGGATTCCAAAAAAACCAGAAGATGTTTCCACAACATCTTACCAACTTTCAAAATGGGAACGCTCACTTCCACCAATGACGGCCATTCATCCTGGTCTCATTACAGTAAATCAATGGAAAGCCATATTATTGCCATCACCATATTCCACGGACGTTGTGTAACTAGAGATGAGCGAGCCGGGCCGAGGTTCGGGTTTGTACGAACCATCGGCTTTTGGATACCACTGTATCCCTGTTTTCCAGGCAGGACTTGGGCTGTCTCCACCTTCCCCACCAATCGGGAAGATAGCGTAAAGCCAATGGTTCAGGTTCCTACAAACCCAAACCTTAGGCCAGCTCGCTCATCTCTAGTCATAACATTATTTAGCAGCCATGAAAAATATAGGGGCAATTATGGGGCAAAAACATAATCTATCACTGTTGCTCAGACTGTATCGTTTATTTTGTGTAAACCATAACCCTTTCCCGATAAGCCATCTCCCTTATCAGGTCACACACCTGGTCTGAAACACATAAGAAATTTGGTGAAGGTTGTGCAAACTTTTTGCAGCAATTTGAGCAAGAAGAGTAAATTTTCCCCATAGTGTCCCTATTGCTGACGAGAGTTCAACTGCCTCGCCGAACCGTTCAGGTTTGTCAACGCTCTCTGAACGCAAACGCTTGGCATTTGACTCCAGCCGAGCATTTGGGTTCGGAGAACGTTGCTAAACGTGAACAGTTCGGCAAAACACTATTGGAGACCAATCAACCCACAGAAATCTTTTCCAGTAATCTTTTGAATTTCTCAAATAAAATTTGGCAAACTTGAAAGACCACGGTTCCTCGCACACAATACTAACTTCATGTAAAAATGTTAACATACAGCATAGAATGTTCCAAAGGTTAATATAAAAAAACAACAACATGCATACATTGGAATAACCAAAAACAAAAAGAGCAAACTCCGTAGCTAAATACTGTAGACACCCGCGACCTAATAGAAGGTCTCCAGGCCAGTAAGACAACACCACTACATTAATACAATAGTTCTTTAGATATATTAAAGTAGCACTCCAGCTATATTTAGTATTCCATAAAGGGCCTTAGCCTGGTTCCCGCCATGATTAGCCATGGCCGAAACCGGGTAAATAATGGGGAAGCAGAGCCGTGTGGCAAGTAATTTTAAGCAGGTTTGCGTAATAAAGACAGAGTTGTCATATAAGTAGAGATGAGTGAACCTCGAGCACGCTTGGGTTGGTCCAACGCCAAATATTCAGCATTTGATTACCGGGGGATGAAGAAGTTGGATGCAGTTCTAAGGGGGTCCTGGAAAACATGGAAACAGTCATAATCTTTATCTATGTTTTCCAGGCAGCCCTAGGGCTGCATCCAACTTCTTCATCCCCGGTATTTAAATGCTGAGCATTCGGGTGAACCGGGAGAGTGCTTGAGGCGTGCTCATCTCTAAATATAAGACAATTATAAAGAAACTAAAACAGATTAAAGACAGGATCTTGCAAACTGCTCTGGACACATCCTGACATAGACAGAGGTGGCAGCAGAGAGCACTGTGTCAGACTGGAAAGATTACACTACTTCCTGCAGGACATACAGCAGCTAATAAGTGCTGGAACATTGGAGATTTGAAATAGAAGTAAATTACAAACCTAAATACGTTTGACACAAGGTAATTGGAAAGAAAAATAAAAAGTCGCTGGAGTACCCCTTTAATTTTCAACACCATTTATTCCAATTCACCTACATATGTTTATGGCTTGTTAGTCATCATCAGTGAAAACTGGTATAATCACAGATGGGTGTAGCATGGGATATCTGCTTTGCAATATAGGATATGCAAATAACATCAAAGTCCCCAACCATCACCATACAACAAAGAGATATTATAGAGATAAAGCCACTCATCCTGGCACGAGTAAAAAGACTGCGCTCAAACAAGCATAGTCACTGGCCAAAAACACACAGATCCAAAAACACATAAGGATTCTGTTGACTTGACACAGAGCAATGTTTGTTCAACCAAGTTTAGTCCAATATTTTCTCTGAAGCTATTTGGTTTTTAGAAGATTAAAGGGGATTCCTACCATATACATCTATTGGGTAGTCCAGGTGGTAAAGCAGCCAGGGGCCCGTGTAACCAGTGTTCATAAGCTCCCTACTTCTTCTTGCACAATTCCTCTATAACAAACAAACATGATCTATTTAAAGGAGAAGTCCAGCAAACATGGTGATGTCACTTCCTGGATAACATGGCGATGTCACTTCCTGGATAACATGGTGATGTCACGACCCGACTCCCAGAGCTGTGCTGGCTGTGGCTGCTGGAGAGAATGATGGCAGGGGGGCACTGAGAGACACAGGGTACTGGAGGGAAACTGAGCATCCTCCTGCCATCATCCTCTCCAGCAGCCACAGCCCGCACAGCTCTGGGAGTCGTGACATCACCATGTTATCCAGGAAGTGACATCACCATGTTATCCAGGAAGTGAAGCCTTGATGCAGTAGTAAGTGCAGGAAAAAAAAGCACTTTATAAGAATTTCCCGTAATAAGTGTATATTGGGGACTTTTGGGGGACAATACAACACTAAAATTAAAAACTTTGCCGCACTTCTCCTTTAATCATGGGCAAAATTTTAGCCCTTTTTTTTTTTTTTTAATAAAAACTGGAAGATTTTTAGCCCAAATTAGTCTCCTCTCATTGGTTGGTTTAGTTTTTGATATTTAAGAGTAGATCCTAAAGAAAAGACACCTATAAGTATTTCTTATCTTTACTGGAACTAGTTTTAACGTCGCTCATGTGAGCATTGTTCCAACATGTTGAAAGACAACGATCAGCCAACATCGTGCATGCCGGCAGATTATGGCCTCTTAAAGGGGTTCTCCAGCGCTACAAAAACATGGCCGCCTTCCTCTAGAGGCAGCACTGCGCTCTTATGCCCAGTTTGGATGCTGGTTTTGGAACTCAGTTCCATTGAAGTGAATGGAGCCCAATTGTAAACCGCACCTGACCTGGAGACAAGAGCGGTGCTGTCTCTGGAAGAAAGTGGCCATGTTTTTGTAGCGCTGGATAACCTCTTTAACATGAGCCATTACACCGAGTGATAATTGGCTGGTAATTATTTGGGGTAATAGGCCTTAAGAGTACAAACACACACAACGTATACGCAGCAGATACGATGGTGCAGATATGATGGGGTCTTCAGTTATTTAGATCTAATCTGCTGCGTATCACAGCAGAAAATATGCTGCATATACGGTGTGTGTGTTTGTACCCTAAGGCTATGTTTGAATTAAATCTGACAAGTTCTAGTGGCATAGGTTGGCAAGCCAGTCTGTACGGCACAGCATTGCCCCTCTGGATCAAACATAGTCAGGAAGTGACTGTTCAGTCCATTTCTAAACCTGTGCTGTTTTTTGTGGAACAAGAAAATCACTAAAACCTATGACTTATTGCTGCACGGGAGCCTGTGACCTTTGGGGGCCCATGGCGATCTTTTTGAACATACACTTGGGTGGGTCTGGCAGATAGGTGGGCCACCTTGGCTGAACGGCCGGTATATAGAAGAATTCATTTCTTCCCAGTTGCAGAATGCGATCTAAGAAACGTCCGCGGTTTAACGTGAACCTCGATTAATTAAAAAGGAGATGACCGCAGCTGTGATAATCTATTCTCCTAAGAAAACAAACGCCGTCCCTTGTTTGTCTGAGTTATAAACATTCAGCTTCCCGGATCGTGATGAATCGTGAGAGCAAATTATTTTATGCTTGTTGAGAGTAGAATTATCTGATCAGCAGGAACACAGGATACATAATGGTATAATAATACAATATGATAGGAAAAAAATTGTAAAAAAATTTTATTACACAGAGTCACTTATACTATCAAATAGGTTTGCAAGCCCTGCCCCTGTAGTTGGAGCGAATATCCTTCTTTTCCGAATATATCCAGTATTAGCTCCGCCTACAGGGGCAGGGCTAGAATAAATATGTAATTACAGCCCGCCCATGAAAGACACCTGCCCCGCCCACCTGACGACATCACCTGTGATCATGTTCAGCGCAAGGTACAAAAAACAGATACTGAACGTGACATCACAGAAAGTAAAGTAAACTCAGGCGGAGCTAGAAATAAATAATGAAAGTGTATATACAACATACAACACCCACAGAAGTCAATGCAATGCTATTTAATTGAAAAGTCCCGGACAATTCCTTTAAATTGACTAAAATGATGTTGACGCCTCAGTGCTGCCCCCGGTCTGGCTTGCGGTTCTATTGTATGTTTATTTATTTTGTAACCGCTCTAGTTTGTTCATTATCCTCCAGCCAGAGGAACACAGAACGTCCGACGTCCCGGCTAGACTGTTTGTCATCCAGACATGTTGCCAAGTAGGGTACGCCAATATATCTGTCCTCTTGGAGTAAATAGGATTATGTCTATCAAACTAGATTTATTTATTTTAATCCCAGTTCAGTTTCAGAGTCCCCGACTTCTTCTATGTAGATCAGGGAGTCAGTTTAAATAGAAATCTAGAATTTTAGGGTGGAACCTATGGAGTTCTATGGACTGATTTCTGTGCCCAATGGGTGGGTTACAATGGATTGGACAGGGCATCCGGGATCTGAACTGACCTGTGGTCTAATGAAGAGCTTAGGTTTTGGTTGCATTGTGGGATTTAAAGAGACAGTAAATGTGTCCGTAAACATTTTTGTGTGTTTCCATAATGAGAACTTATTATTTGGCCATGGTGGTTAAAGGGGTTTTCCAGTGCTACATAAACATGGCCACTTCCTTCCAGAGACAGCACCACTCTTGTCTCCAGCTTAGGCGGGGTTTGCTGCTCAGTTCCATTGAAGTGAATGGAGCCTAATTGCAAACTGCACCTGAACTGGAGACAAGAGTCGTGCTGTCTCTGAAAGAAAGTGGCCATGTTTTTTGTAGCACTGGATAACCCATTGATAACATGCCTAAAAGAGTCGTTTTACTTCTGGTTGAAACGGAGACCAGGTCAGAATTTGACTGGGGGATCTCTAGCCGATTTGGGGATTCCTATAGAAGATGAGGAACCATATTGATCATGACACCTACATCACCTCCCTGATGCCGTAATCCACCCGGTCCTCTGAATATTATATACTCTTTCCAGAGGAGAAGAATTTATATACAAAAGAAGAAGAAGTGACCAGTGTCGACCCCTGTGCCCCTCCCCCCATATCCAAGCTCTCGTGACCTGAGCAGAATTTAATTTTTATTTTTAGAAACCACAAAATCTCTGAACTAACCCTAAAAAATTGCAGCCATTTATGTGCTTACTCTAAAGGCAAAACTGCCCTGAGGACAAACACGTTGTTTTCTATTCTAACATCTCAACAACATTCAACAAAAAACATGAAAGGCGACGTCTGGGAGATGCTGAGATGTTAGGCACTGGGAGTGATGGTAAATGGTCTTCACAATATAATAATATATGGCGCGGTGAGAGCTTATTCTAACTATACGGACCCATCATCTCAACCGAGTGCTGTAATATATGGCGCAGTGAGAGCCTATTCTAGGTATACAGACCCCTCATCCCCACCGAGTGCTGTAATATATGGCGCAGTGAGAGCCTATTCTAGGTATACAGACCCATCATCCCCACCGAGTGCTGTAATATATGGCGCGGTGAGAGCCTATTCTAGGTATACAGACCCATCATCTCCACCGAGTGCTGTAATATATGGCGCGGTGAGAGCTTATTCTAGGTATACAGACCCATCATCCCCACCGAGTGCTGTAATATATGATGTAGTGAGAGCCTATTCTAGGTATACAGACCCATCATCCCCACCGAGTGCTGTAATATATGATGTAGTGAGAGCCTATTCTAGGTATACAGACCCATCATCCCCACCGAGTGCTGTAATATATGGCGCGGTGAGAGCCTATTCTAACTATACGGACCCATCATCTCCACCGAGTGCTGTAATATATGGCGCGGTGAGAGCTTATTCTAGGTATACAGACCCATCATCCCCACCGAGTGCTGTAATATATGGCGCGGTGAGAGCCTATTCTAGGTATACAGACCCATCATCTCCACCGAGTGCTGTAATATATGATGTAGTGAGAGCCTATTCTAGGTATACAGACCCATCATCCCCACTGAGTGCTGTAATATATGGCGCGGTTAGAGCCTATTCTAGGTATACAGACCCATCATCTCCACCGAGTGCTGTAATATATGATGTAGTGAGAGCCTATTCTAGGTATACAGACCCATCATCTCCACCGACTGCTGTAATATATGGTGCAGTGAGAGCCTATTCTAACTATACGGACCCATCATCTCCACCAAGTGCTGTAACGTAGAGTTTTAAAGTAAGTTTACCGACCGCAAGAACCTTCAGGGCCTTTTACGTGTCATCACCTATTGAAAGCCAGACAAGTGTTGAAAAGCTTTTTAGTCTACAAAAAGGAAGAGAATTTCCTATTATTCTGTCTCTTCCCTCAAAGTTCTCTATAAAAACAACAAGCTAAACTGGATTACATAACACACGTCCATCCGGCCCTCCGTGCTACCATCCAAGCCTAATAACTATGGAGCTCTAAAGGCCCTATTACACCAAGCGATTATCGGCCGTATTCGGTTGATTATCGGCCATTACAGATAATAATCGCTTATTGTAACAGCTACTGCTAAAAGGCAACGAACCGCCAACATGCAAAATGTCAACTGATCCTTGTCTTCAAAGTTAACATTTTTTGAACAATAGCGACGGTCTGCTGGCCGTTGCTCCGTGTAATAGGAGTGGTGGCAGTAGACCGCTATGTCCTAAAGGTGGGGAGCAGAGTGACCCCCATTTTACATAGAAATCCCAAATGCGGAACCTCCACCTGCGAGACATTTACGACATATATTGTCCCTTAAAAGTTAACTACTGCGAATGGACTAGTCATAGGGGGAGATTTATCAAACATGGAGTAAAGTGAAACTGGCTCAGTTGCCTCTAGCAACCAATCAGATTCCACCTTTCATTCCTCACAGAATCTTTGGAAAATGAAAGATGGAATCTGATTGGTTGCTAGGGGCAACTGAGCCAGTTTCACTTCACACCATGTTTGATAAATCTCCCCCTATGACTAGTCCATTCGCAGTAGTTAATTTTTAAGGGACAATATATGTCGTAAATGTCTCGCAGGTGGAGGTTCCGCCTTTGGGATTTCTATGTAATGGAGTACTGATAAGGTACTGCAGACAGGTTACAGGCCTGGCACAGCACTTATTCCTTTTTAGAATTGTTACAGAAATATCTGCGACTGAAACTCAATTCCTTTCATGTAACATGAGTTGTTTTGGCGACAAGCACCTGGTTTTTGTCAGGTTTTCCTTATAAGTGGGAGACTACGCATAAATCTCTGCAACAGATCCGCCGTACTCGTAAGGAGCGCATTAAATCACAGAAACGGGTACAAACTGGACGCTCCTGGAATAAGTGACAAAACAAGGTCGATAGTGGTAGTAAAAAAAAAAAAAAAAAAAAAAAAAAGGTGAAGGTTGCTGCCACTTTTGTGCCGCATGGCCACGCGCAGAGCCCTGCCGCACAGCCACGCGCAGAGCCCTGCCGCACAGCCACGCGCAGAGCAGCGTCCCATAGCATCCATGTTTTCCTGGCAGCCCTAGAGATGTAACCAACTTCTCTTTTCAAATGCAGAGTGTTTGGACAAACCCGAACGTTCAGCAAGTTTGCTGATCACCTCAATAAATAGACCTCTGCTTATTACGTATTTACGGCCTATCCTTTTCATACATCTTGAATGTATAAGATGGGAATGCACGCCACGTGGTTATCTTTTAAAATTGATGGCTTGTCCTCAGGATCAACCCAACAACCCCCTTAAGACATCTCAGTACTGTCAACATAATGGTATCTATCTATATAAAAATTTTTTAAAAACTAGATACTACAGAGAGCTGGACCCTTCGAAAGAATTATCTACAAACTGCACAAAAAAGGTCAAAAATCTTGAGAAACCTAAAACCACAGTAATTTTCTACACAAAGAAAATTGTATAGAACAAAGCCAGCACCTGTCCGTCATCCTCACTGAGAATGTGTAATGTTATACTGGGCCTATAGCATATACTATACTGAGAACAATGCATTGTGTGATGTCAGCAGAGGAGTGAAGCAATGCAAGAGAAAGAAGAGGTATCTGAAATGTGTATAGAATATACTGCAGAGAATATACACAGAAAGGCCATGCTCACACACTGCTGAAATTGAGTGGATGGCCGCCATTTAATGGCAAATAAAATTGCTGTTACTTTAAAACAATGGTCAATGTTTTGAAACAACGGCCATTAAATGACGGCCATCCACTCAATTTCAGCAGTGTGTGAGCATAGACTTTGTGTTTTCCATCCACTCTTGGTTTTGATTGTAAAATACTGAGCAAATATACTGTGTGGGAACATGGCCTTTATATGGATTTCGCAAGTGATCTGCAGCAAAACTTTTGCCATTTACGTCCTGTCCATGGCTGCGCTGCGCTCTACAATGTGTGAGCAAAGCTTAAGGTTCCATTCACACGACTATACACTAAATTTAAAATAAATGGCGGAAAAAAAAATGGCAAAACACAATAAAAACTAGTGGCAGTATCGTGAGTATTTCTGTGGCATTTTTCACCCCAAAACACACAAACCAAAGGCCGATCTGTGTGAAGGAGGCCTTAGGCTTGGTTCTCACTACGTTTTGTGCATCCATCACAGGTATCTGTCTGCATCCCACCAAGAACAGGATACCGATGTAGCAGGTGCCATTCATTTTAATAGCCGAACAGAGACCCCTGTAAAAATGAGCATATACTACCCGGATGGAGGCACAAGTGGTGGTGAGCTAACTGGCTGATCCTGAACTAATTTGACTCCTGGTGGTCAGATAAGTAGGATGCAGCCCTAGCTTACAGTCATAGGCCGTATCCATGTTTTCCTGCCAGCTATAGGGCTGTATCCAACTTCTTCAGCCACCAAATCGGGAGTCAAATGCCGAGCGTTCAGGATCGGCGAAACCTGAAGGTACGCACTTTCTTTAATTACTAGTCACAGGGTCAAACTATTGGTATCCATTTCTCTTTGCCGCATCAGCATAACATTCTCATCAGGAAACCGACAGAAAAATCTGACGTAGAAAACGTGGCGTGGACAGACCTAAAAATTACATGTTACCCAGTAATGGCCGCACAGTTTTACCAGTTTTTTGCAGTGTAGTTTTTGGCTACATGGCAAGACCCTCACCTCCACACCACACTCAGACCCAGACCGATCAAAGCTTTTGACATGTCTCTATAAGGGTGCGTGCACACTACGGAATTCCCGCGTATGACCCGCGGCGGATTCCATCGATCGAACTCACACGCGGCAGCGCGCATCTCCGCCCGTGCCATAGACACTATTCTATGCACGGGCGGATTTCGCATTCGCTGAAAGAAGTGACATGTCAATAATTTCGTCGGAATCCGCCCATGCCATAGACACTATTCTTCGCGCCGCCAGGTGCGGGTACGATCGACGGAATCCGCCGCTGGTCATACGCAGGAATTCCGTAGTGTGCACGCACCCTGACATGTCAAAAGTTTTGGGAAATGAGAAATACACTTACCAGACTGCATCATTCAGCTCCAGCAAGTGAGACTCCTAATTAGATCAGGTGTAAGCGACAACTCTCATACTTAAAGGTGCGTTTACACAGAAAGATTTATCTGACAGATCTTTGAAGCCAAAGCCAGGAACTGACTATAAACAGACAACGGGCCATAAAGGAAAAACCACAAAAAAAATAAAGGAAAATCTGAGGATACTGAAAAGATCAATCAAACAAACATCTATCATGTAGAAAGTAATGTAAAACGACCGTATCGCAGTGGTATGTAGAAGGGAGATCGAGCAAAACAGGACGACACTTGCCTAGGAAAAACTATTGCTTGAAATTCCACTTTGGATTTCTTCTCTGACCCTCTGAGGTCTGGCGAGTGAGAGCACAAGACTTAAGATGTCTCAGATTTTGTAAGTGAGCTATACCATATGTTCACACCTGCAGGTTTTTAATTACAATTAAGGAAAACAGGAATAGATTTGAAGAAATAAAAAACTCCCTGACCTGTCGCCCATTTATGATCTGTTCCTGGCTTTGGCTTCAATAATTACAATATATAATAAAGCAACATGTGAACTCAACCTGCACGCTTATGGGAACGCTTTACTGCCAGACGCATTCATAGAATACATGGCGGAGTGCAGACACCTACAGCGACAGGTGGAATCTAGTATGGGACTCGCTCCGCTAGCAAAGCCTCTATCAGAAACCACATCATACAGATCCGAAATACAGCAGCTCTGTGAATTGGGGAGTGCTCTATCATAAACATACAGAGCACCATGTGACGGAACATTTTATTATATAATATTCAATTTTCTTGTTTAAGCAATCGCTGTCATATAATCTCAAAGGGGTCCTCCGATTAAAACTTACTTGTCCCCTATCCACAGAAGAGATTTACACAGAGATTTCTAAAGCCAAAGCCAGGAACAGACTATAAACAGAGATCCGGTCATAAAGGAAAGACTGAGATTTCTCCTCTTTTCAAATCTATCCCTGGCTTTTGCTTCAAAAATCTGTCAGATAAATCTCTCTGTGTAAAAGCACGGGTCTATTTACACAGAAAGATTATCTGCCAAAGATTTGAAGCCAAAGCCAGGAATGGATTTAAAAAGAGGAGAAATCTCAGGCTTTCCTTTATGAACTGATCTCTGTTTATAGTCTGTTCCTGGCCTTGGCTTCAAATCTTTGTCAGATAATCTTTCTGTGTAAATGGACCCTTATGCCCCTATTCCACAGGTCGTTTAGAGGAGCAAACGAGCGCTCTCAGCGCTCGTTTGCTCCTCGTTTCCCGCTCGCTGCCGCCGCTATTCAACGCGGCTGCAGCGAGCGGGTGAGTGCGGGAGGGGGCTGCCTGGGGGATCGCTGATCGTCCGGGCAGCCCATAGGATATAGCAGCGTCTGCTGCCGATGCTCCTATTCAACGGAGCGACGGCAGCAGATCGCTGCTATATCAGTCGCTTGTTTTTCAACATGTTGAAAAACAAGCGACTGCAACAATCAGCCGACATGAACGATGTCGGCTGATCGTTGCACTCTATTCCACAGGACGATTATCGTCCGTAGCGGCCGATATCGGCCGAATACGAACAATGATCGTTCCGTGGAATAGGGCCTTTACACATGGCAGGGGGTCTGACTTCCATACCTCCCAGATCGGCCCTCAGATCCATTGTTTTGATTTTGACTGAAAGAGTAGTAGATGCTTGAAACAAACTTCCGGCAGAGGTGGTAGGTAAATCTACAATAACAGATTGTAACCTGCCTGGTATATACATATATCTATCCTAAGATAATAAGAAGGGGAATACTAATAGGGCCGACTAGATGGAGCAGGGGGCTTTTCTGCCGACAATATATTTCTAGTGACACCATTGACATACGATATTATACGCATCCTTAAATAATTATATCAGTGACCTATCTGCTTATACCGACTGATAACCTGGTCTGGCACATTGGTATTCTCTCAGTAAGCGTCTTACCTTGGGCCGGCCTGGGGGGCTGAGTAGCAGCTGTTACCTTTCCTCTGATTCCAAACTTCTCCGGCTCCTGTTGCTGCTTAAATCCAAGCGTCCGGCAGTAATAAGAAGTTTCCTTATGTCCCGCGCCAGAGATGTGTGAGGGTTCCCCCTTCCCAGTAAGACGTGCCGTGTACGCAGCTCAGATAGAGGAGGCGGCCGGCTGGCTCCGGGCTTCTTTGGAGAGTGGATTCCACTTTGCAGAAAATAGGTGTTTTCAGCCCCCAGCTGGGTTTTGCCTTTCCCAGCAGCTCACAGGGTTCCTTTCTGGGTGGGACCCACTGCACTAGTTTTATTGTAGCCCTGGGGGAGAAAAAAAAAAAAAGAGAAGAAGAAGAAATCAGAGTGAAACATTAGACAGATGGGACTGGAGGCAGCGCTATAGTGCGGAGCAGACAGGAGAATGAGGAAGTATCTGACTCCACAGAGGAACACGTCCCTCATCCCGAGAAAACAAAGAGACTCCGGCTGGGACCAACTACTGCCCGACTGTGATCCTGAGAGACAACGTGTATAGCAATAGCTTAGCCCAACGCACTATGAGGCCATGTTCACACACAGTATTTATGCTCAGTATTTTGCAACCAAAACCTGGAGTGGATTGAAAGCACAGAAAGGCTATGTTCACACACTGTTGAAATGGCAGTCATTTAATGGCAAATAACGGTCATTATTTCAAAACAATGGCCATTGTTTTAAGATAACAGCAATTATTTCCCATTAAAGGGGTAGTGCGGCGCTAAACAATTATTCACTAAATAACACACATACAACTTTGTAATGTATGTTATGTTAGTGTTTCCCCCCACCCACACCAGATCCAGAAGTGTAGTCCTCTATACATACCTGCCTCTTTCTGACCCCCGTCCGCCATCTTGTGCCAATGATGTCATCTTCGGAGGGTCGGCCGAACCGCTCCGACCGTCCCTAGTGCCGGCCGCCCTCTGCCGCGTCATCAGCTGCTCAGCCGCGATTGGCTGAGCATAACTGTGGTGCACTACACTTCCGGGTCTAGCGTGGGTGGGGAAACACGGGGAAGGGGGCGATTCACTAACATAACATCCATTACAAAGTTGTAATGTATGTTACAAAGCTGTTCAGCGCCGCACTACCCCTTTAAATAAATGAAGGCCATCCGTGTGTGAAAGCATTTCTGTATTTTTAATCCACTCCTGGTTTTGGTTGCAAAATACTGAGCAAAAATACTGTGTGTGAACATGACCTTATACATATAGGGGGAGATTTATCAAACATGGTGTAAAGTGAAACTGGCTCAGTTGCCCCTAGCAACCAATCAGATTCCCCCTCTCATTCCTCACAGACTCTTTGGGAAATGAAAGGTGGAATCTGATTGGTTGCTAGGGGCAACTGAGCCAGTTTCCCTTTACACCATGTTTGATAAATTTCCCCCTATGACTTTATAGACCCTAGCCATGCCACTGAGGCCCACAACTCTGAGCAGCAACCTGATGGGGGGAAAAGGGTGCATAGTACTTTAGCAGCACCCCCGCATATAACTACCATGCTTATGTTCTGAGTTCATGTGTATATAATTATGCTGCGGACTAACATCCATCTGGTGACTAATGAAACATTTCCTTTGCAGGGACGATGTCTGTTTTATTTTCTATTCTGGGAAAACCGAGTTGAAGATGAACAATGCTCCATGACAGAAGAATACACTTCTGAGCACTGTCTGCCTGCTACACCCGGGATCATAGCATACTTGCAAAGTTTTTCCAAATAGTCTTAAAGGGGTTATCCAGCGCTACAAAAACATGGCCACTTTCCCCCTACTGTTGTCTCCAGTTTGGGTGCGGTTTTGAAACTCAGTTCCATTAAAGTAAATGGAGCTTAATTGCAAACCGCACTTGAACTGGAGACAAGAGTAGGGGGAAAAGTGGCCATGTTTTTGTAGCGCTGGATAACCCCTTTAAAGTGACTGTACCACCAGGCCCAGGCTGAAGCACTGGAGGCGGCCGACCCACCCTTAGTGGGAGGAAACCCCCAGCCCCTCTATGATAGGGTTTCATTGATTCTAATGGAGTCACGTCATGGAGGAGCTGGAGTTTTTTCCCACTAAGGGTGGGTCGGCCGCCTCCAGTGCTTCAGCCTGGGCCTGGTGGTACAGTCACTTTAACATAGACTAGATCCGCATTGTACCAGAGTTTTTGGTGATCTGCCATACTCCTTTTACAGACCATACTTATTTATGAGTCCATCAAGTAAATAGTCACCACCTGAGATCAAGACAGCTGAAATTATAGGCATCTATTGCAGCATTTGTCCATCACAACCTCCATTTAATAAATGGAGGTGGCAACTATTTATTTAATATTCTAAGGAAATTCCTCTCAAAGGGGTTACCCAATGATATTTCTTTAATTGATTGGACTGGTTAAAAATAAAAAATTAGGGATACTCATCTTCCTAATTCAACCATCTCCGTCACCTCAGTATTGACTGGGCCTCCTTGATTAATGCTTCTTGGTCTCGTCTCACTTAGGCCGTATTCACACGTTCCGTGTTCTGCACAGAACACAGATGTGGTCCACAGAAGAAGTCTGTTACAGGCATTACACGTCCCTGTTCCATGCAGGACACAGAACGTGTGAATGCAGCCTAAGTGAGATGAGACCAGAAAGCATTGCTTAGAGGTGACCTGGGCACCATCAGCATGGAAAGATAGAGAGTCAAGGTGAGTATCCCTCATTTTTTTTTTTTTTTTTTTAAAGAGTTGTATTGATTTTCTTTTCCCTTTGATTGGTGGACAACTCCTTTAATTTCAAATGTCTAATTATTAGTTTCACCCAGTCTGCCTAGATAGCAATAGATCAAAGGTAGCAATATAGCTATACCACCACTGTTTAGGACCAACAGCAGTGTTGGGCGTTGGAATACATCCTTGGTCTTATTTTATTCAGTACCGGTTTTCAGAGAAAGGGTCAGTATGATTTCCCTAGTACCATATCTCTTCTGTTCCCTCCACCAGTGGTCGTGCAAGTACTAAAATCTTAATATTCTATCTAATTAAAAAAAACACTATGGCGGGCATAGATCAGTGAATATCTATTTTATGGTTATAGACTACTCATTTTTTTTACTTTATTTTCACAGTCATCTAAAATGCCAATATCTTTAGATTCTCGCACCCTGCCCTTTTTTCGAAAATGTTCAAAATTTTAAAACTGCAACAAAACTGGTTTCTCCTTCACAAAAATAAATCTGTCATTCAGTGATTAATGGATCTTCTGTCACATATCACGTGTTTTCTTCTGAGCTAAATTTCTTCTGGAATCCCGATAAGCTCCGACACATCGTGAAACATTGCAAGTTACCGAATCATTTACCAGATAAGAGACAGAGACATCCATCCCATCTTTACCATAAATTGGTTGCCAAAATTGATGGAATTCACCTGTAGAATTTTCTCAATGTTTCTTTTTATTCCCCTGAAGCAATTTTTTGTGTTTCTCATAGGAATTTTTTTTAAATATGTGGATAAGTAGAAAAAGTATCTCCATCCCTGCTCTGTCCCTCTGAGGGAGACAGCCCTAAAGACGTTGTACAGCTCTCTCCATCACATAATATGAATCCAAGAGAGAATGCACTTAGGCCCCCTCTTTGTTCCTCCATATAGTATAGAACTCCTCTTCGCACCTGTATAGTATAGCTCTTCTTTGTTTCTCCATATAGTAGTTAGACCTCTTTGTGTCCTATAGAGTAGTTAGGTCCATTTGAAACCCCATATAATAGTTAACTTCTCCATTTGCCCCTAAATAATAGTTAGATACTCCTTGTGCATCCATAAAGTAGTTACACCTTTCCACACCCACATACTGTATAATAGTAAGTTCCACTCTGTGCCCCTAAAAATAGTAATTAGGTAGCCACTGTTCTACCATATAGTAGTTTGTGCATCCATATAGTACTTCGACACCTCTAGTCCCCCCCCCCCCCCCCAAGTAAACTGTATACTTCCAGTTGGTAATCCCCTCTATAGTAAGCTGTAGGCAAACCCCTGAACATAAGCTTCCCCTGTAGTAAGCCCCCTTCTGTTGGTAATACCCTTGTTTGTAGTCCCCCCCCCTTGCCCTGTAAGCAAGCCACCTCTAGGTAATAAAAAAAGACATACTTACCTACCTCCTGTGCAGTCCGCCAGCATTCTGCCCACTTCCCACTCTGCAGGCACACAAATAAGATTCTTATGACCAGAGGCCAGACGCCGCTCAGAGATCCCAAGCATTTTTTTTTTCACATTTTCCGTATTTCTATCTATATTATAAAATAATCCTGAGATCGTGGATGATCACTGTGACGTCTCCTGTGGACCAGGTTAGACAACCCAGCCCACAGAGACAGGGATCAGGTGACCTACGTCTCAGATGGGAGGAGGGAAAAGAAGAGGAGTGAGACAGAGTGGAACTAGATAGATGATTTCTTTGATAGGGAGAATCGGTGGGGCAAGCTGAGGAACGGCACAAAAACGAAAATAGAAGCATATCACAGACTGCGGGTAAGTATGCATATACATTGTATTAGCTAATAATCGCTATGAGCGGAATACCCTTTTAAGTTTTATTACTGCAATACATGAAAAATTCCAATGGGCTGAGAGCAGTGATCTCATCTACTTTTCAGATTTATTTTAACACACAATGATGTCATTTTAAAGACTGCGTTTGCAAACCCAAGGCATGTATGCCAAGTATGTCACATGTTTTTTTTTTACATTAAAGGACAACTCCGACCTAAAGTATTTTTAAGATGTTATTACTTATAGAAAGTTAGACAAGTTTCTAATGTACATTAATTATGGGAAATGCACATGTAATGCTATTTCCCTAATTTAGTAGTGTTCAAATTCTCTCAAAAACAGTGACGTCACGAATCGGGTGTAATTCCTATGGAGTGTATATATAGAAGCCTATGGACTGCATTGAAGTGTATGGAGGATGCAATGTAATGTAAAAAACTGCACTTTATTGATAGACTATGTTTATGGAATAATTTGGGCAGCAAGGACACTTGCTCCCCAAATTGGAACTATAATCGTTCTGTGTAAACGCAGCATAATACATTCTCAGGTTTCCGTTTAACTCCTATAATGGGATCTGGAACTTGGCTGTGGAGAAAATCCAAGTCATTGCAAATATTCTCCATTAGCAACAGTGGTCGGCTATAAATCCAAATGGAAGAAGTTTAGTCAGAAAACCTGAGGTCAGGGCAGACAGAGTAAACTCATTAATAGTTGATGTACAGAATGTCAGGGTAGAAGTAGATCTCCAATAATGACTGCTGGTCAGGACCGGCAGCAGACAGACAGTCAAGGTCAGAAAACAAGAAAAGTCAGGAACTGGTTAGTCAGAACTATAGAATACCTTTGCACTTCGCAGTAACCTAGAAACCTTACCTTGCTCAGGCAAAGATTGATGGACGATGGATCCTTAAAGGGCTTGTCCAGGCTTGGAAAAACATAACCGCTTTCTTCCAGCCCCTCTCCTGTCCTCATTTTGGATGTGGTTTTGCAACTTAGATCCATTGAAGAGAATAGAGCTAAATTGTATTACCACACACAACCTGAGCACAGGTTGGCGCTGTTTCTGCAAGAATAGCTGAGCTTTTTCTAACTCTGCATACCCCCCTTTAAGTATTAAGTAGCCTAAGAAGATCTGTAGCATATTTGCTGTAGATTTTAGAAATGTAATAAATTTTTTTCTGCCGGAATATCCCTTTAAGAATTATTATTGAAATGTTTTTGTACGTCATATGGCAAATAGATTGCTGCAAGTCATTTAAAGGGAATCAGTCACCATGAACATACAACCTAAGCTGTCAGCATCATGTTATAGAGCAGAAGGAGCTGAGCAGATTGATATATATCTTTATGGAAAATTATTTATGGGAAATTATTTATTCAAATATCTGATATTTCTGTGCTAAAGAGTCCAGTCCATTTAGTGACTCCACCCACTGGACTCCTTAACCCAGAATAATCAAGGATTTTAACCAAGTTACACAGAATCTTTTCCCGCAATGATATATATCAATCTGTTCAACTCTTCCTGCTCTATAACATGATGCCAATCGATTAGATACCATTGACTCGGTGACAGGTTCCCTTTAAGTGTATTCTGATAAGATATGTGATGAAGCATGCTTTGTTTTTATCATTACAGAATTATCTGGCACTCATGTGCAATGTATGAGCATCGGTCATTGAGGTTCGCATATATATAGTTAACATCACAGTCTTCATACTGTACCTTATGGTTACACATTCTTCTGTATTCAGATGAAGGCACCAAATTATATTTATTTGGGGAATTATATATATATATATATATTTTTTTTTTTTATCTAATTTTTTTTTTTTTTAAAGTCCCACAACATAGTTAGGAGCAGTTGTCCTCACGGGACCTTTTCATCAATGGAGTTTTTCCTCTATAACTGAAGTCTTAAAGGCATAAATCCAATATTTGGGACATGTGGACATCTGGTGCGGGAAGGAAGCTTGGATGAAAGGCAAATAATCCTTATTAAACGTGACGGGAGATCTCGTAGAAGCCGATTTCAATCCTTTTACGCAAGATCTGCATCAGAGCTCAACGAGCGGTGATTAAAAGTGCAGCCTTAAAGTAACATATAATCAGCGGCCATGTATTTATGGGAAATGATACCTTTATGAACGACGTCTGACATTGCCGCCTGAACATTACAGCGCTACTATCACACACATTATATATATATATATATATATATATATATATATATATATACACATATACACACTAACATGGATGCATAAAGGCCAAAAGCAGGGTTAAAAGTATAATAGTAGAACTTTATAATAGTAAGGCTGTAGACCCTCATAGGTCAACATTTTTCAATTTGCTGGGAAAACAGCTGGAAATAGGAAATTAAGGGGGAATTTATCCTGTATGCTGGTCTTATATAAAGCCACTCCCCGAAACCCTAAATCGGATTTACGAAGAGGTGCATGCTGTTATACATACGGCCAAACTGGGCTTCATGCTCCCTCCATTTGTCTTTTCTTTGTCCATGGAACAGATGGAACTTCAAGCAAAGTCCACTGCGCAGCCTCCGCTTAAAGTTTCTGTGTATATTCCGTAGTGTGAACATACCCTAACACAAGGAAAGACGCCTGTTTATCATGCAGGTTGTATATCAACTGAAGGCAATTAACTTAGGCTAATTCTATTATCTCTGCCTATTACCAGGAGACAATACTCTGTGTTATGTAACAATTCAGTCAGCATAATGTCACTGTGTGAAAGGAGAGCTGACCATACAATGTGAGCACTCCCAAGATTCTCTGCTACTAAATAGTAGCCATACACATGCGCAGTGATGACTTGTCTAGCTCCATGTGCACTCAGGAATGGCTGTCAATCAACACTAAGCCATGTCTGTGAACACACAATAGACGTCCTGTGTTTAGTCTTTTTCTTTTTTTTTTTTTTTCTAACAGAAAAAAGGCTAAGTATCGCCACGGAGAAAACAGAGCATAGTGTGACAGAGAGGGATATGCAAGTATGACTCCTTTTTTATAAGCTAAAAATGTATGCTAAGAATGGACATTGGCAAAAATGCAAAGATGGTGCACCAGAAAACTGGGAATTGTCACCAAACTTTGGTCTATGGTAAAACTACTTCTTTAGGAGAGGATATTTTAGGCTATCATAAAAATCTCTTTAAAAAGATTTTTTTTTTTTTTAAAAGGTGTACTCTAGACAAAAGTAAAAACCCAGAGCGGGTAGGAGACGGTGGGAGCATAATAAAATACTTACCTGTCCAGGTTCCCCTGCAGCACCCCAGCTCACTGTCAGCCTCTGGTCTCCTGTATCCCCCGGTCCTGTCTCTTCACGCCCTGACAGGGAATACCTGCTCGGCCAGTCAGTGAGTGGGCTGTGGGCATCTCTGAGCAAGGATGTGACATCACAGGACCAGGAAATACAGGAGACCGGCGGGTAAATGTGAGTAAAAGCGCTGCGCTGGGGGGGGGGGGGGGACTGGGACAGGTAAGTATTTTATTTATTCTTTTAAAGTTTTAATGATTTTATTTTGCATTATGGATATCAACCACCAAACAGTTAATTCACGATCTGGAACGGAATGGAAACAGCAGTGAATATGAGCAAGAAAAAAAAACACGGTTCGCTGCCAAAATTTTGTTTGGAACAAGCCATAAAAATGTTACATATTGAATACATAACACTCCATTACTGATGTATAGCATTAATATAATGGGCTGACAAGGGCTCCAGGGAGAGATGGAGAGATTTCAAAACTATATTACATTGGAAGCATAGCAAACAGTCATGTTATTAAGTAGTTTGTGGAGATCAGATTTAACTAGGAAATTATTAGAATAATGGAGATTATATCAAGTTATAGCACTAAACACTTATAGGAACACTCATCCCCAAAACTGGCAAACGATCAGTCATTTAAGAGGGAAACCCTCGTTTAACGGCCGTTCACATCTTTTGTGAAGTCAATTAAATCCTTGGTATCGGCTGCACATTGCCCCTATGTAAACAAGGGATGTGCATTGGGAGAGGGTGGGTTCATCTTATGCTACATGACTACTGTCTCTTGCAGAACACCCTGGGGGACACTTTGTATTGAGTCTAAAACGTGCAATTTTTCTACTGAGGGTTCGTCTGTTGTTTTACCGAGCCGAATAGGACTAATTTAACAAAATATAAAAAAAAATAGTAAATCAAAATAATGTCAGAATATTTGCAGAATCATCTCAAAAAATTGCAGTGTCTTGTGCCAACCAGACGTAGACCTGCGCCAGTTTGTGTGAGTTAAAAAAAAAAAAAAGGGCGCATGATAAATTGGGTGCAAATCCTTGATAATGCAAATTTTTGGGTGAATGCTTAAAATAGTTTAAAAAATAAATAAATAAATACATGTAAAAAAAATAAAATATCTTTTAACCCTAACCTCCCCCCATATTTAACACAGAGCTAGTTCTAACTGGAAGTTTGGTGAGCCTACTACTGTGTTTATATCCAAAGCATATGGCCGGCCATGCTCTAACAAAGTGTTCACGTTTGCTGTGAGTGCATGTCCCTTAGATGTAGATAAACCTTTTAGTCCAGTGTTTCTCAATTCCAATCCTCATGGCCACCGCCAGGTCATGTTTTGAGGATATCCCATAGAAAGAACACCTGTGATAATACCTGATGCACTAAGTATAATGATATCACCTGTGATAATACCTGATGCACTGAGTATAATGATATAACCTGTGATAATACCTGATGCACTGAGTATAATGATATCACCTGTGATAATACCTGATGCAGAGTATAATCATATCACCTGTGACAATACCTGATGCACCAAGTATAATCATATCACTTGTGACAATACCTGATGCGCTGAGTATAATGATGCGCTGAGTATAATGATATCACCTGTGATAATACCTGATGCACTGAGTATATCACCTGTGATACCTGATGCACCAAGTATAATTATATCACCTGTGATAATACCTGATGCACTGAGTAAAATGATATAACCTGTGATAATACCTGATGCACCAAGTATAATTATATCACCTGTGATAATACCTGATGCACTGAGTATATTACCTGTGATAATACCTGATGCACTGAGTATAATGATATCACCTGTGATAATAACTGATGCACAGAGTATAATCATATCACCTGTGACAATACCTGATGCACCAAGTATAATCATATCACTTGTGACAATACCTGATGCGCTGAGTATAATTATATCACCTGTGATAATACCTGATGCACCAAGTATAATTATATCACCTGTGATAATACCTGATGCACTGAGTATAATTATATCACCTGTGATAATACCTGATGCACCAAGTATAATTATATCACCTTTGACAATACCTGATGCGCTGAGTATAATGATATCACCTGTGACAATACCTGATGCACGGAGTATAATTATTTCACCAGTGAAAAACTGGAAATCCTCAATACTGTACATGAGCTGTTAGCGGGTCATGAGGACTGGAATTGATAAGCACTGTTGTAGTGGGTACTAAACGTGATGTAAAAATGTGGTGCCCAGCTCAGCAATCTACACGTCTGCTCATCACCATTAATTTTAGTAGTCATCATGGGTCTTGGCAGCCAAACCCCCCCCACTGATTAAAACTTCTGATGTGCCAACTTTTTACTCCCTTTTAAACTCTTACATTGTAAAAACAAACAAAAACTTCTATTTGTATTCAGTTTCCATCAATATGGATATAAAGTGAATTGAATTGTAGATTTTTATCTTAAAGAGAAGGGGGGGGGGGGGGGGGGGGGGGGGACTTTTTGTAAAAGAATTATTCATGGATTTGTTCATTGCCACCATATTCATTATTCTTTAAACAAAACCCGACATTTGACATAAAAGATGTTCATTAACACGGAAATATTTCTTTCATCGGCGTGAAATTCCAATGTGTCTCGCCATTCTAACCAGATACACGTGTAAAGCATCTGCGGTCACTTTTTTTATTAACTTTTTTTTTTTGTGCGTGACTCATTTTTCATTAATTTATAAAAGGAACAAAGAAAAACTTTAGTGACAAACGGAAAATGAGAGCTAAAAAACAAACAAAGTTCTTCACCGGAAAACTTTTTTTTTTTGCGTACTGGCCAAACACATTCAAGTAATTCTACATACATTGAAAAAACTTTTTTTTCCCAGTGTTAATGTGTTTAACTATGAAAACTTTTGGCTGTGCAACAAATTGGTTTTGTTTTAGATGCTTAAATTTTTTCTTTCCGAATTAGAGCCTATTGGTGCTTTAACACACGATTGGTCCGACCACTGCAGGTTTTCAGTGGAAGATACGGAGCATACATGTAAGCAATTACTTATGTACAAACTGTGCCGATCTGCCACCACCGCCGATATAGAGTTAGGAAAAAAAAAACCCACAAAGCAGTAAGTACAATATGTAGCGTTTCCACAGCAAAAGCTGTACCTGTGGACGTACTTACGTCCTTTACGTGTTGGTAATTTCTTTGCAGTGAAGCGATCCTGTGTAAAAAACACCCTTAGGCCATGTTTACAGCGTGAAAGTGTAGAAATACTAACAGAAAAGTCTGTTTTTTTCCAGTTGTAACTGACTGAAAAGAAAAACAAAATGAACATACGTTGTACTATTCAGTTATTTAGCACTCACTAGTTCGACAATCTTTATAGAGACGTTAAAAAAGGTCAAAAAATACATTGTTTTAACTTGGTCTAATATTTCCCTTTTTCACGTATCACCCCCCCCACTGACGATGAAAAACACAATTACAAGAAGTAATTTAATCGTGATGTTTTCTGTATTCTCTAACACAAGCAAAACCAAAAAAGTAATGAGGATTCAGGTGCATGGACAATGATAATATATAAAAGTATCCTAATATTGTAAAAAAAAAATGTCCAGCGGGTAAGGGGTAAAACGTTCCGTCCAAATGAGTGTAGTACTCTCAGAAAGACTAAGCATACTGAAGCAATGTTGGGCAGGGGGGGTGGACTATCAGAGACGTCAATAATAAAAAGTCAGTAATTTCTAATCAGCATTGAAAATAGAATGAAAATTATCCCCCCCCCCCCCAATACTAAGCATCATCAAATGGACAAAGGAGCTTAGCTGAGAGCACCACTGGCTTCATAATGACCGTCAAAGTGTCCGTGAATGTAAACTTCTAAAGAGTGAAGATTCTGTCTTCAGACACCTAGAACAGTGAGGCCCCTGGGTTGTTCAGTCATTATCCAGTCCTACTATCAGACTAAACCAGTTTCCGAGAAAAAAAAAAAAAAAAAAAGATGATGATATGGGTAGCTTCTTTGCAATCCACTGTCCATTTATAAAAGATTAAAAAAAAACTTGCATCCGGACTGGAACATTTCACATTTCAATGACTTGAAGGGTAGGCTACTGGCAAAGTTAGACTTGCAAGACATTTCACAGCATTCTTCAGGTAATCCAACGGACCCTTGGCCATAAGGACGTCGACATGCTCTTCCACACTGGAGTAATTTCCACTTTGCCGCTACTTTCCTCTCTTAGAGCTGTCTGCTTAGTTTCTGAGCTTGTCTCTCCTTGGCCTCAAAGGCAAACTTGGTGTCTTGAAGTTGGCCAATAGCTTCCTTGGCTTCCTGCATATCTTGAGTAATTTGACTGTACTTCTGAGCCAAGTCCTTGTTCTCTTTTCGAAGGTCTTGCACCAGTTGGTTGACCTCCTCTGTCTGCTTGGTGCAGTGAACCTTCAGCTGCTCCACCTCAGACAGCATGGCTTCCATGGTCTTTACAAGCGAATCCAGCTTCTCCTTAGACATGGTGCTCCACTCGTTCGTAGTGCTAGTTTGCAGATACCGCGATCTTGCAATGTCATATGGGTCTGGCTATCAAACCGTGCCTGCTAAAACCATAATTTATACAGTCTGTGCTCTCGGTGTTTTACATCATCGGTAAGCCGCTTTTCCTAGATAATCTCCCTCCTCCACTCACAGTGGAATAATCCATAAGGATTTGAGCCTCATGCTGACTGCTACACATGGAGCTCAATACGGAGACGTAAAAGACAATGAGGTATCGCCCCACTTTAGTAATTATTTCTTTAGTTTTACATCTGAACATAAATAAATTGTCAGCTTATACTTTACTATATTAAATTTCATGACACATATGACTAGTTTTGGTGTAAAAACAGTCAAAACTATTTACTTTTCAAGGGTTTATTCTTTGCCAGCATTTTATTAATCAAGACTAAGGACCGTATTAGACGACTCGATTCTTTATACAACAGCAGATGACAGTGGTCATGGCTGACTTACAGAGCCTTATGGTTCTATCGTGCTATCAGCTGCACATCCTATTTCATGAAGGGGGAGGTGCAGCTGACAGCCAATGTTTTTTTTTTTTGCTTGTTCATCAGTCGATCCCCAGCCCAGTTAGACAGGGCGATATTGGCCGACCACCCCATATAACATGGTCCTAAGGGTCCTTTTAAACAGAGACAGATTTTTGAAGCCAAAGCCAAGAATGGATTTGAAAAGAGGAGAAATCTCAGTCTTTCCTTTATGACCTGTTCTCTGTTTACAGTCTGTTCCTGGGTTTGGCTTCAAAAATGAGTAAAAAGGACCCATTCACACTACGGAATCGTGGCCAAAATTCAACCCAGAACCCCCACCCGCAGACTCCGCGCTGAATCCAGTCTTCTATCTCTTTCAATGGGAGGCCTCCCATTGAGAGAGACAGCAGGCGGGATTCGGCGTGGAGTCCGCGGGTGGGGGTTTCGAGTGGAATTTCGGCACAGAGTCCGTAGTGTGAACGGGCCCTAAAACGGCTTGTCTTCCGTATTAGTATCTCTCAGTCAAGACCGATAATGCACTTACCAACCATATTCACAAGGCACGGTTAGTCTCTTAAGTTCTACTAAATAGGTAAGCTCTATCCCTTTTCTGGCCCTTCCCCCCCGAAACTCTTACCTTAAAGGGGTACTCCAGCGGTTTTTTTTTCTTCTTTAAAATCAACCGCTGTCAGAAAGTTCCAGAGATTCGTAATTTACCATTAAAAAGTCTCCAGTCTTCAAGTACTTATCAGCCACTGTATGTCCTGCAGGAAGTGGTATATTCTTTACAGTCTGACACAGTGCTCTTTGCTACCAACTCTGTCCGTAACAGGAACTGTCAAGATCAGTAGTAAATTCCCATAGAAAACCTCTCCTGCTCTCCAGACTGAAAAGAATACCACTTCATCCAGGACATACAGCAGCTAATAAGTACTGGAAGACTTGAGAACCTGTAACTTTACTCCTTTTCCCCCATCTTACTAAACTGTTCTATCTTCTATCCAAACACAAGTCTTACCTTTCAGCACCTACCTTCTACTGAAAGAATAAGCACTTTATGAAGCCAGTTGAAAATGTAAAGATTTGTCCATTAGGGTTGTCAGGAAAGGAACATACATTTAATATTTCCTTAATTTAAACAAAAAAATAAATCTTATAGAAAATATTCATGCAGAAAATCTCATTTACATTGCTAACACATGTAGCTTGAACTAAATTAACCCCTATTCCTAAATTAGTTAAAGGGGTACTCCAGAGACTGATGGATTTTTATATATATATATATATATATATATATATATATATATATATATATATATACATATACATATATACATATATATATACATATATACACACACATATATATATATATATATATATATATATATATATATACACACACACACACACATATATATATATATATATATATACACACACACACACACACACATATATATATATATACACACACACATATATATATATATATATATATATACACACACACACACATATATATATATATATATATAAAAATTATATTTGTAATAGAACTTTTTTTTTTTTAATATACATATGTACTTCTATTTAGTGGCATCAGGAAAGGGCTACATCCTGCTATTGGGATGACACTGGCCATATGCTCAGATAAGCTGGTCCACTTTCATTCTCTCCCCCTAAATTTTGTTTCTGTTTCTTATTTGGGAAATCCGTCCTTTGTCTCAGGAATACACAACTTCCTCTTCCACTTTTGGATACTCTCAAACTGCTGGTTATCGCTTCCTGACCTCTTCTCCGTAGTGAAGACTCCTCCATTGAGAACACGTAGAGCTCCCCAACTGCACCATTTTCTCACCTCCCTATCTTCACCGGAGCCAGGACACCCTCACGATCCATTATATTATCCTTTCTCTGGTATTCTCGTTGTTAGAATTGCCTTCCTTTGTCTGATACTTAAACCTTTCTGGGATGAGAGTGGGCGAGTCACTTGTGTTCTTATAGGTCTCACGATGGAAGTGACTCCTGTACTTTTCTATTCCTCTTGAACCATGGAGCCTGAGCAGTGTTGGACTGGCCCACCAAAGTACCAGTGAATCCTCCGGAGGGCCCCCAGCTTTAAAACCTGCACTAACACTGACTGTCATGTGGTTTCTCACTGGTTCTTCATTGGTGAGTCCCCAGGATTATTTCCTCTGTTGGGCCCCAGATACCCCAGTCCGACATTGAGCCAGAGGGTCCTTCTTTGGATTGGCCCACCATGTTCTACATCATGGTCCAATACACAGAAGTCAGCAGAAAGAGATCACCTGGTCCATTTTTTTTCTCAGCCCCCCAGAGCTCCGTTTAGCCCGCCTGCCCGCCACTCACGCCTACATATGCATTAGCAGGCAGACTGAAACATGCATCAGGAGGTGTGAGTGACGGAGGTGGCAGGCGGGCTGAACGGTTTCCTGAAGGGGGGGCGAAAAACAACCCAGTGATCCTAATGAGTAAATTAGCATTTTTGTACTTCATTAATTATCCGGAAAACTACGGCAATTAAGATCGGCGCTGGCGAGTCGACTTTGGTGGCTACCGGGAACCATCAGCAGGTTTCTACGCCCAAACCTTCTGATCGTTTCCCTTTAAAGTATATTGTGACTCAAAAATCTTTAAAGGAATAACCTTTAACAAAAAATTAAAAAAAAAATGTATTTACGTTTCCTATTAATATTTAATGGCAGTCATTCATATTCGCCAGTGTGACACTTCTTAAAGCAGAAAAAATATGGAAAAGCAAGAAAATAATGTTGGGAGTCTGGAGAGTAAAGTCTGTCTAAGAAAACAGCACAGAAGACATCTGTGACGGGGATGAGGATCCGCTTCAATGCTTACAATCCCTGTCTCCCTGATGCCATCATCCTCTGTCAAGGATTTCAGCGACTATTCTTCAATGAACAGCGTAATAAAAACACTACAAGAATTTGCAATTATACAAAAGAAACAAACATTCTGTATTTTTTATTATAATTTTTTTCCTGCTGCGCTGTAGGGCCACAATCTCCCCTGTATTTTTACCAGTGTCTTCATGTCAGCACAGACTGTACCAGACGGTATTTACTCCCAGTAAATAATTTTGCATTGATAGTTCATGGGAAAAAAAAAAACAGTCAAAACATTTGTTAGCGTTAAAGTAATGCTGTTCTCCAATAAGGTTTTACTGTAAGAAGATGATATTTGTTCTTGGGTATTACTTAAAATAAAAGTATTAGAACCCCCCGGAACTCCAGCCGCACATAAACTTTCTTTTTGGCCTTTTCAGTCGAAAAAAAAATAAAATAAAAAAATTCTGAAATGGTTTTCACGTCATTTTATCATCCTTTGGTCTTATGGGTTATATGTCAATGCTGAAGAAGTTCCTCTCTCTTTTTTTTTTGCTGGTAAAGGAATGCCATCAATCTGGAAACCTCTGGCTATCATAGCTCTTGGTTCGATAACTCGATCAAAATTGCCCAAAAACAATCGTACAAAAAGTAAAGAGGCCTGTTGCCTCCTCAGCACTAAAGTACTTAAACCTTTCAACTTGGGAAAAGAAACCAATTTGAAAAAAAAAAAAAAAAAAAAAAAAAAAGCTTTTCTTGTATGAAACCATTAACACGTCACGTTGACGGAAACAGAAGTCCAAAACAGGAAAAAAAAAAAAAAAAATTGTCCAAAGGTTAAATATAAAATTGATGGGATGCCAACTGATCCATGAAAGGCCGCACTAAGTTGTCTGTAGCAAAGTAGAACACAAGTCCAAATGTGATGGAGATGGGAAGTGCAGGCAATGCCTTCTTGAAGATAGCAAGAAGTAGGAGAGTAAGGCACAGGCCCTGGAAAAACAGCATCATCAATCCAGGTTAGAAACCAACAATAGTTATCACCAGCCAGGATCTAAGAAGTACACTCATATATTCTTATACAGTGCTATGGCGGCCCACTAATCACACAATAGCATACATTATGGTCATACTACAATACCTTAGTATTTTTGATGCAGTCAAAGGCTTATTTGTACGATGTCCTCTCCGTCCCCTCAGATCCAGAGTGTGTTGGGATTGGTCCCCGGATGGCGACTCCACTATAACCAACAATCGGTGTGTTGCATTCAGTCCACATAGTTCAAGTGACGTCACTGCTTTCATGGGTATGGTTGTCGGTAAGGGTCAAGCTTCTAACGCATTTCTGCTTTCTCGCCAACCTTCATCATACTCTCTGACGAAGGAAGCCGAGACCACAGAAACGTGTTAGAGACTTGACCCTCACCAGCCACCATAACAGAGGTCACTTGAACTATGTAGACTGCATGCAACACGCTGATTGTTGGTTGTAGAGGAGCCAAGACATTTCTAACCTACTCCGGATCTGAGGGGACAGAGAGGACATCGTACAAATAAGCCTTTAACTGCATCAAAAAAAACGAAGGTATCGATGTATGACCATAGGCTGTATCCATGTTTTCCAGGACTCCCTAGGGCTGCAACCAACTTCTTCAGCCACCGGTATTCATATGCCGAATGATCGGACTCAACTATGCTTCAGTTGCGCTCATCTCTAATTATGTAATGACTGTATCCCTCGGATAGGCAGATGGTTTGGACCTATAAAAAGGTGTTCTCAGGATCACATCATGACATTGAGAAGACTACCTTGTTTTTTTATCCTACACTACATCCTGTCACCCTCCTTGCTTTACTTGTAAAAGTTGTAGGCCCTGGAACACATCACCAATGGAGGAGAAGGATGGTTCAACCAAATTTGGGACCATATGGGTCCCTCAACAACAGCAGGGTCTACCCATGTGGTATACACACAGCACTACCTGAAGGGTAGATGTGTTTAGGAGCTGTATATACGTTACTTACAATCAATATGGCAACAAAACAAGCCAGGGTCGTATTCCAGTCTCCGCTGGCTGTGGCTGAAGCTTTTCCTACAAGGACACTGTAAAAGATGAAGTCTCCAAGTCCAAGTTTCACACCCCCTACAAAAATAAGTAAAATATAGTAAAAATGTTATATATATATATATATATTACACTCATGAAAAACTAAATAAATTAATCGCCACAATTACAATCATCAGTAGTGACAAAACCTTCCTCTTACTGTATTTCCTTTATGGCTCCTAAGAGGAAACGTTACATTTGTGTTTTATTATGACAATGCCAAATCCATCTGCAGCTGCACAATCACCCGAACAGCGCAGAAAGTGTAGGGTGATTGTCCGCTCTGAGCAGATGTCACTGGGTAAGTTGCCAAAAGACAGAGGTAAAGGGCATCTGAAGGTCAGAAGTGTTTCTCACAGAGCTGCGTCACAGCTTACAGGCATACGTGCTGAGTTTTAGAAGGATAAGAGAGTCCTGCTGTAGTGTCCGGTTATCTCGGGATCATTAAAGGGGTATTCCGCTCAAACATAACTTTTCGTATGTTGCTGCCTATGACGGGACTAACAATTCTTTCCACACTTGTTATTATCTATTCAGTCTTCTTCCCCCAGTTCTCAGCAGCTGCTTTCTGCTGAAGACGCAAAATGTGTGTGTGAGCTTTTCCATCCCTCTTCCACCCTCCCTTCTGAGAGAAAGTCTGTATTTGCAACTTTAAAGCTTCTTTGTAATGCTGGGAGGGTTAATCACTGTGATTATCCCTCCCGGCATTACAAAGTTGCAGATAGGGACTTGTTTACATCAGCCGTCTTGGAAGGGGGAGGGGGAGACAGAGAGAAAAGCTCACACACAGATTTTTTGTGTCTTCAGCAGAAAGGCTGGGTTCACACTATAAAAAAAGAAAAATGAATCAAAAACGTATCAGTTTTTTTAACGGACACATATACAGTCGACCACATTTTTGTGTACGCAAAAAAAAAAAAAAAAAAACGTATCCGTTTTGATCCGTTTTTTTTTAATAATGGAAGTCAATGGAAAAACAGTTCAAAACAGATGCATACAGTTGTATCAGTTTCTTTCATCAGTTTTTTTATTTGCTTTTAGCAAAAAACTGATGAAAAAAACGGATTGTAAAAACGTAGTGTGAACCCAGCCAAAGCAGCAGCTGCGAACTCGGGGAAGGAGACTGAATAGATAATAACATGTATGAAAGGAATTGTTAGTCTCACCATGGGCAGCAACATATGAAAAGTTATATTTCAGTAGAATACCCCTTTAAGGCCAGACATTTTTTGCACTCGTATTATAGATGTAATTCCGGGCCCAGCTGTATATCTAATGACTCCGATTGATATCACAGTGATATATAAGGCTACAATTTTGGATCATTACACCCTTAAAATCCACAGAAGTCAATTAGATCAAATTAAAGGGGTTATCCAGTATTAGAAAGCTTGCAAAAACAGCGCCACCCCTGTCCCCAGGATGTGTGTGGTGTTGCAATTCGACCTCCACAAAATCAGAATGGATTGTGCCCTCATTTCCATCATGCCTGGGTCTGGATTAAGAGCTGACTTCACTGCTGATCCGGCAATGGCTGTGATGGTAGGTACGGCTCAGACTAACAGGTGGGGTGCAGGGGTACGCAGGTACATTAAGTGTTGCAGATACAGTGGGATATCAGGCGAGAGCAGTGTATGGAACCTCCTCTCTTCAAAAAGTCCGCCTTAAGTCTATGTGCCGGTGGAAGCAATAGCACCTCTGCTGGTTAGAAAATAAAACTTCCATCCAATGCTGCCCAATGTAATACAGAAGAATGGAAGATTCTGGAAGAATCAGGGCAAAGGAAAAAAGCCTAAAGCAGAGGCGGCACTGCTGGAAATTAGGACTTTTTTTAACACTCCTATAATGAGTAAATAGGAAAGGATACATGGAGAGCCGCAGGCACGGCGTCTAACAGAGTATGAAAGGTAATTGTACTCCGCTCGCTGCCAAATTATAGTAAACAGGGAAGGGCGGAGATGGCCCACTGTCAGACTACACAGTAATAGGTTACAGAATAGCAGGACATGTAGTGTACAGAATAGCAGGACATGTAGTGTACAGAATAGTATAACATGTAGTGTACAGAATAGCAGGACATGTAGTGTACAGAATAGCAGGACATGTAGTGTACAGAATAGCAGGACATGTAGTGTACAGAATAGTATAACATGTAGTGTACAGAATAGCAGGACACGTAGTGTACAGAATAGCAGGACACGTAGTGTACAGAATAGTATAACATGTAGTGTACAGAATAGTATAACATGTAGTGTACAGAATAATATAACATGTAGTGTACAGAATAGTATAACATGTAGTGTACAGAATAGTATAACATGTAGTGTACAGAATAGTATAACATGTAGTGTACAGAATAGTATAACATGTAGTGTACAGAATAGCAGGACATGTAGTGTACAGAATAGCAGGACATGTAGTGTACAGAATAGCAGGACATGTAGTGTACAGAATAGTATAACATGTAGTGTACAGAATAGCAGGACAAGTAGTGTACAGAATAGCAGGACACGTAGTGTACAGAATAGCAGGACACGTAGTGTACAGAATAGCAGGACACGTAGTGTACAGAATAGCAGGACACGTAGTGTACAGAATAGCAGGACACGTAGTGTACAGAATAGCAGGACACGTAGTGTACAGAATAGTATAACATGTAGTGTACAGAATAGTATAGCATGTAGTGTACAGAATAGTATAACATGTAGTGTACAGAATAGCATAACATGTAGTGTACAGAATAGCAGGACATGTAGTGTACAGAATAGCAGGACATGTAGTGTACAGAATAGCAGGACATGTAGTGTACAGAATAGCAGGACATGTAGTGTACAGAATAGTATAACATGTAGTGTACAGAATAGTATAACATGTAGTGTACAGAATAGCAGGACATGTAGTGTACAGAATAGTATAACATGTAGTGTACAGAATAGTATAACATGTAGTGTACAGAATAGCAGGACATGTAGTGTACAGAATAGTATAACATGTAGTGTACAGAATAGCAGGACATGTAGTGTACAGAATAGTATAACATGTAGTGTACAGAATAGTATAACATGTAGTGTACAGAATAGTATAACATGTAGTGTACAGAATAGCAGGACATGTAGTGTACAGAATAGCAGGACATGTAGTGTACAGAATAGCAGGACATGTAGTGTACAGAATAGCAGGACATGTAGTGTACAGAATAGTATACCCTGTAGTGTTTGAAACAATGGACCACGCCACCAGGATCTCCGTGCCAGCACCAAAAAAAAAAAAAAAAATTACTGGTACAGTTGCTTTAAAAGAGGCTTCTGCCCCTTAGTTTTTGCCATCGGTACCTGGACCCCACCGACCACAACGTGTCAGATGTTTGTTGAAGTTACCCCTATGAAACTATTAGGCAGTAGTGTAAAACCTGTGGTCTCCAGCTGCTGAAACACTACAACCCCCATCATGCCTGGACAGTCAGTCCAGCCACAATGGGAGTTGTAGTTTTGCAACAATTGAAGGGACACGAGATTGAGACCCCTGTATTGGTCCATTTACATCTTACTAGGGACTTGCCATCGATCTAAATCCGGGATGGGGAACCTTCGGCCCTCCAGCTGTTGCAAAACTACAATTCCCATCATGCCTGGACAGCCAAAGCTTTAGCTTTGGCTGTCCAGACATGATGGGAATTGTAGTTTTGCAACAGCTGGAGGGCTGAAGGTCTTATAATCTTTAAAGTGTCTCCAAAACTAGAGCTTTGATGGTTCAGATGTAGACAAACATAAAAAGTTTACAATCCAGGTCATGGCCTCAGCAAAAGCTGCCGCATAATTGCAGCCGAGGGAAAGCAGACGATATGGTGAATACATTGGTCTAAACATTGTACGATTTATAACGTACAGCCCTTAAGCTGTGTAAGCGGCTTTAGTCATAAACCTATGGGACATCTGCCCAGTAACATAGAGTAGGTATGTGTGGATAGACTGCGCTGGCTTCCCTCAGACCTTCTGCACATTCCTGCGCTATGTGCTGCCGGCTACGAGACGGCCCAGAAAGAATCTCATTACATCGCCTAGAGGAGAAAGTGGTGATAAAAAAAATGTGTGGTGCAAGAGCGCACGCCTGGGAGCACTAATCATATTAGACAGGTTTGCTTCGTAGCACAGTTGGGTGTGGTATACAGGGTCTTCTTCCCCAGTGCTTGACCCAGCAAAATTCAGCAACATCATAGATATTGTAACTACACATTACTAATCTGTCTCTTTCAGCCGGAGAACCCCTTTAATATTCTGCATAATGTAACTGTAATTTCTTAGAGGTGTTCGGTGATGAAACTGCTAAATACTTACGTTCTTCAGGGTCTTCACTTGGAGGAGGTGCATTACTGGGTAGAGCTTGCACGGCTGCACGTGACTCGGGAGTGGAGCCAATTGGGCCAATTCTAGAGTTTCTCTGTTCATCCCATTCATTGTCAAACCCTCCATCGTCAGACGATGTTGCGGCATTACCACTTGGCTCTACTTGTACTTAGAGAATCCATAAAAACAACAACAAAAAACACAAACAAAACAATGATTATAAACAAATGTTACTAAAATAAGTCTAAAGCACAGCTTGTGTGGAAAGCAGCTTGCTCACCGGCTGATCGTTGGCTATCAACACGCTAAAAGAATCTACCGCTGGCCGCACATCACTGTATGAAGAGATGCCTAGCCAATGGCCGATTAAAGGAAAGGGCTGCATGATTATCGAGCCGGGTAATGGGCTTAGTACGCGAGCACTGACCTAGCAAATAAGTGCCTGCTTAGGGTCCTAATAGACTAATTATGATTATTGTTTAATTTCGAATCCTATAACAATTTTCAACACCTTGAAAGTCAGACCTTGTACTAAGGCCTTTATAGTTTAGCATCCCCCTTGAAATCAACAAAAAGATGATTGTTATCAATGCCAGAAGCACTTTCATAAGTGACCACAAAGAGTACACTGAAGAGACAGCACTATGTTTATGGGGCCAATGCTAAATACTTTTTTGTTTAACCCCTTTGAGTCCCCCTACATTCCTGACAGTCAGAGGGTTATGATGTGTGCGGGACTGCTGCATTGTGAGCAGCCCCACACACATTAGTGTTCCTGGGGCCGAGGATAATGACAGGCAGCTGCGTTCCCGCATTACCCCGTGCATGGCAATCGCGGTGTTCAATGAAGTCAGTGACAGGTTAAGCACCTGTCACTGACTGATCTCCCGATCACTCAGTGACAGGTGCTTAACCTGTCACTGACCTCCTTGAACACCGCGATTGCCATGTTGATGGGATAGGCGGGGTAAGCCACTTGCCTCTGGCCCTGCTCTCAGGCAGACTCTATGTACAGATCGCCAATAATACTGATCTATGCTATGGCATACCATAGATAAGTATATGCACTCTAATGATTGCATGTTTTACTGTAAAACATATGTGAAAAAAAATGTAATTAAAAAAAAATAAGTATTTAAAAATAAAAAACCCTTATAACTCCCCCCAATAAAAGTTTAATATACCTCCTTTCCCATTATTACAATAAAAATATGTAAAACAAATAAACATATTAAATATTGTAGCGTGCGGAATTGTCCGATCTATTAAAATATAACAATATTGTTCCCGCACGGTGTAAATGAATTAAAAAACAAAAACAAAAAAAACACCACCAGGATTACGGATTTCAAATTATATGAGAAAAAAATTAACAAAGAGCGATCAAAAATTTTCTTTAACAGCAATATGATACTAATATATCACTAAAACTAGAGATCAATGGTGCAAAAAAATGGCACCCCAAACAGCCCTGTAAGTTGAAAACTAAAAGCGCTATGGCTCTTAGGAGGCGGGGAGGAACATTGCATAAATTTGACCCATCAATGACCTTGGTCATGAAGAGGTTAAAAACAAACATATTGGGAACCATTTTTATCACATGGAAAAATTCCATCTTTGCACATATCTTGAGGTCTGCGGCTGCTTCAGACAAGATACCAGTACAAACAGGGGTCACGGCATCTATTGTTTCCCCGCATGTTTAGAATAAATGGAGTACACTGCAGAATGTCACCACAGGCTAATGCCTTTCATAGAAAAGAACTAAAAATTAATTGCAACAATTCTTAGAATATGCAGACATTAAGGAGTGTATAGAAACGTCAGGTATGTGAGATACATTACTGCTTGGTCTTACGGCTTTGGTTGGTAGAACGCCCCCTACCTTGTGAATTGTATGACGGCTTTTTCGACGAACTCTGCGAGAATCCAGGATCTCCATCCGCCATTTTCACTAGCCAGATCATTGTCGCTGCAGACAACATAAAAAGCTATTGAGTATGTGTTTCGGTATACCACAACTAATATATAACTGCCTATGTATTATACGTATTGGGTTGTTCCCCTTATTTTTTTTCCCCGGCTCACCCGCTCTGGATGCAAAAATTCAGCTCATCTGAGTCCTATCAGTCTCGGAGCAGTTTCTCCTCCCCTCTGAGATTGAGGACGCGTGTTCTCCATCACTGTGGGCCGGGTTAGCTAAAAAATGCGCTAGCCAACCCGACCCACAGATGGCATTGGAGACATCATATGATCTCTGTATCAGTAATAACCAGGCGTGCGGGATGCAACACTAGATTGGAAGGCAAGATCATTCATAGACCTTACAAATAGACGATTGGAGTGGCATGGAACAGTGGGAGAGGTGTCAAACTAACTTTTGGGGAGTGGTAAGTAAGCCCAGGGCGTGTTGGGAAACTTTTTGTATTTTAGAATCAATAGAATACCCCTTTAAGCCAAGCAAGACTGCATAAATCTATACCAGGTATATGTGAACCAAGACAAGAAGGCTGATCCAACCACCAACCCAAAAAGCAAAAAAAAAAAAACAACAAAATGGCAGTGGTTTCATTAATAGCTGCGACCCAGCTTTCCATATACCTTCCATTGCTAGGTACAAAAGGAAGAAGAAATATATGGAAAGATAAATACATATGAGATCATCATCAATAGGCAGTGCTTGTTCTATAAGATAAAAGATGATTGCAGAACAATTTCCCTTTCAGGCTTTTAAATAAGGATTAAATATAGCGTCTGTAATCCCCTGTAATGCGGCATACGTACAGGAATAGATTAAGGCTGGGAAGAGGGTCTCGTTCCTCTCCTGAGCCGTCTCCACCAGCATACGAAGAGGTCCCTTCGGGCACAAAACCGCTACGAGATCTAAAAAAGAAGAAGATCAGATGTTATAAATCAGAGACAGATGCTTAAATGCATAAATAATCTCCTATTATACGTCGTATAATATTCCTGATGTTATATACACAGTGATACCTCGCAACTCAAACTGTTCGGTTCTCAAACACTTTTTCGGCACCCAGTCCTGAAGTACAGGAATACCTCGGTGTTCGAACGCATCTGAATTAGAATCGTTCAGTATTCAAACAAAAATTTACCCAGAAGTAGCGTTCAGAATTCAAACTTTGCTTGGTGGCCAAACCTTTTTGTGACTGTGGATGGTGGGTTGTAAGTGCCGAGTTTAGCACTGATGAGGCTTCACATACAGTACAGTATAAGACCGCTGGAGTGCATATACAGTACAGTAGTAGTACAGTCAGTGCACCGCCATCTCCCATCCTGTAATGTATAAGACTGCTGGAGTGCATATACAGTACAGAAGTAGTATAGTCAGTGCACCACCATCTCCCATCCTGTATAGTACTGTATAAGATAGCTGGAGTGCATATACATTACAGTAGTAGTACAGTCAGTGCACCTCCATCTCCCATCCTGTACTGTATAAGACTGCTGGAGTGCATATACAGTACAGAAGTAGTACAGTCAGTGCACCACCATCTCCCATCCTGTATAGTACTGTATAAGACTGCTGGAGTGCATATACATTACAATACAATACAGTTAAAACACATTTACATTATTTCCTATGGGAAGACACTGCTTAGTTCTCAAACTGACTTCCTGAACCAATTCATTTCGAGAAGAGAAGTATCGTGTGTGTGTGTGTGTGCGTGCGTGCGTGCGTGCGTAGGTAGTGCAAAACTGAGACTCGTCCCTACACTCTGTCCCCATCCCCATTGCGACTCACAATCCAGTTCACCTTAGACATGAGCACTCTAGGGCCAAACATTAGAAAGAAAAGCTACCACTAGGTCTTTCGGAGTGTGGGAGAACACCTGAGCACCTGGAGGGGACGCATGCAAAAATAGATTATAAAAATATCGCCATGTAGATGTCATCCCTGGCTGGATTTTAACCCAGAACCCCAGTGCTGCAAGGTAACAGTGCTAACCACTGAGTCAACCGAACTTAGAGGGAAAGTTCACAAACATGACACAACATGTCATGTCCTCTACTCTACCCATGACAGGCATGGCGGATATCTCTCTTTAATATCAGACATAAAGAACACCTGTCCACATGTCCTGGAGCTTCCTCGGAGTTAGGTAACCATGCCGATATTCAGCACAATGTACAAGAGGACGTTGTTTACTACTAGAATGTGAACAACCCCTTTAAATGATTATGAGCCCCCTTTAGCTGTGACAGTGAGCGGGGCGTCTTTCGACTGCGGAGGAGCTCAGTATTGAGCATTGGGTATACAGTCATATACTGTATATATACACTGTGGTGCCCAAAAGAGTCCTCCTATTGAGCACTTTAGCCGGCAGTGTTATCGTTTGGCTGGTCTCCCTGAGATCAGTGATCTGTTTCCCGTACGGCTTTACTAGGCATTGCTCCCACCTAGCCAGAATCCTGCTCCACACCGATGAGGGGCAACAGCCCAAAACAGCTGTCTGTGGATGGATACCTGGCCTTGGTTTTCCCTTGTAATTCCATTGACTTATAGGGCCATTACACTCACCATAAACTGATATAACTGCAAGAATAAGCCAGGCCGTCCATTCCGGAAGGTATTTGATGAACACTAAAGCCATCAAAGCGCTGATCATAATGAGATAGGCCTGTTGTAGGAGGAGCGGACCCTTCCAGTGAATGCAGATCATTCCCACAACTCCAAAATTCCAGATCATCAAGGCAAGAGTGATGTAATCCATGGCAACATTGTACGTCTTAAACACTTCTCTGGAAAGAAAAATTATAAAATGTTACACAACATTATAAATCATCGTTAGACTGGAGACAGGTTCAATATCCCGCTAGTCACCCATAGAGAGGTCAAGGCAGCGGAGGACTGGAAGGCTGTAGGCAAGGGCCATGTGGATGGAAAGGCTGGTGTAAGGCTGGGTTCACACTACGTTTTTGCAATCAGTTTTTTTCATCCTTTTTTTTTTTTTGCAAAATAACGGACAAAAAAAACTAATCAACACCAGATGCAACTGTGTGCATCCGTTTTGATCGGATTTCCATTACAAAAAAACCAGATCAAAATGGATCCGGTTTTTTTTAGCGTACACAAAAACGTGGTCAACCTCATTTTCGTGTCAGTTAAAAAAAAACGGATTCGTTTTGATCCTTTTTTTTTTTTTTTATAATGCAAGTTAATGGAAAAATGGACGCACACAATTGCATCCATTTTTTTCATCAGTTTTTCATCTGTTTTTTGCAATAACGGATTGCAAAAATAGTGTGAACCCAGCCTTACTTTTGTGTATGTTAAAAAAAGGGATGTGTTTTAAACCATTTTTTTTTTATAAGGGAAGTCAATGGAAAAATGGATGTACACAACTGCATCACTTTTTGCAAAAAAAAAAAAACAACAACAAAAAAACGGATAGCAAAAACGTAGTGTGGACCCAGCCCAAGGGTATGTGCACACTACGGAGTCCCGGTGGATCACCCGCAGTTCACCCCTACGCAATCTCTGCTGGTCCCATAGGCTTTATTCTATGGTTTGCCAGATTCTGCTGTCCTGAAGAATGAACCAGCTCATTCTTGGTCCACCAGTATCCACGAGCGGGGGCTGCGGGTGATCCACCGGAATTCCGTAGCGTGAACATACCCTAACAGATTAGAGAATGGCGTGCTGAAGTGCCTCAGCCATGCCTCTATGACATAGATGCAAAAAAGAGCCCATGGAGCCTCATTTAAGAGTCTCGCTTTAGCCGGCAGCTGACTTATCTTTGGCCGGTCTCCCTGAGATCAGTGATCGGTTTCTCTTATGGCTCTACTAGGCATTGCTCCCACCTAGCCAGAATCCTGCTCCACACTGATGAGGGGCAACACCCCAAAACAGCTGTATGTGGATGGATACCTAGCCTTGGTTTTTCCCTTGTCATTACACTTGTCATTTCCCCACAGGAGCCACCCCTTAGCTGGGTCCTTCCCAGAGGGATATCTGGCTAGTCCTGTGTTTCGAGACTCTTAAATGAGGCTCCACAGGCTCTTTTTTTGCATATGTGTATTTCTCAGGGAGCAATGCACCTAGGTTTTCATGTTTTTGAGCGCTTTAACCAGCAGCTGACAGTGTTATCTTTGGCCGGTCTCCGTGATCGGTTTCCTCTATGACATAGAGACGTGTCAAAGGTTTTGATTGGTCCGGGCCTGAGCGTTCAGACCTGTACTGATTGGGAGACCGAGCACGGAGAGAACCGCACTGCAGCACGTCCACGCCTCACTGTGTTAGGAAAAAAAAAAAATCAAGCTCATAATGTAAGGGTACTATTACATGAAGCAATTGATTGGCTACCTGCCCATAATCATTTTGTTGCTGATCGTTGATTTAAAGCATGATCTAAAATTCTGATAACAATAATGGCGGTCTGCTGGTCGTCATTCCGTAAAACATGAGTGGTAGCAACAGACTGCCGCTATCTCTTATGGGCTACCTGGAACATCTAAAGATCATCCAGGCAGCCCCTCCCGCTCGATGACGGTGTGTGAAATAACATCGACAGTGAGCGGGGAACGTGGACCAATTAAGTGCTGACCTGACAGGTCGGCGATCGCCTGCTCTAAAATATCGGGCCGTGTAATACAGCCTATACAAGTCTATGGAGCTGGACTCTTTCCACAGAGCTGCAGTGCGACCTCTCCTCACTCATTCTCACTATCGGTAAGGGTCTGAACATTTAAACCCGGACCGATCAAAACTTTAACAGAGCCAGACAGAATTTTTCTTTTGTTATGGTTGCGTATTTCAGCCACAGGCTCCGGTAAATTTTGTGAACCAACTGGAGAGCCATAAAAATGAAGTCCACGTATATTATGAATGACTAATAGGCCCTGTTCACACTGAGCAAGAACTACAGAATTCCGCAGCGGAATCCCGCTGTGCTCAGTGTCCTTGTTTGAGTAAATGAGATCGCACACGCTCCTCCGCTGCCGCCGATCTCCGCTCAGAGAAGTGACGTCACTTCTTTGAGCAGAGAGGGGAGGAAGCGGACGCGCGCGCACCCTCTCATTCATTCAAATAAGGACACTGAGCACGCCGGAATTCAGTCGTTCTTGCTCAGTGTGAACGGGGCCATATAATGTAAGATATAGCATTAAACATATGGTTCTTACCCCAAGTAGATGAAAGAGAAGAAAAATAGTAGCAATAAGGAGGAAATGATGAGCCATCCATGAATGACCTGTAGAGACAACACATGTGTTAGAATTACTTCTGAAAAAGCTCAAAGTGTCACAAAGATCAGATCGGTGGACGTGGGGGACGTGCATGAATGGGGCCACTGTCAGGCTACAACATATAATACAGCTTTATGCTATGATCTGCAAATACACACAAAGACAATGACGCTGATGCTGGACAGAAGGGCAAGCCGCCACCAGGAGGTCCTAGCAGGGCTGTAAGGCCTCATCCATGGATCTATTGGGGGGTGTTTGTGTGCACTGTCCCATCCCTGGACTGGCCGAAGTCTCCTTGGGACCAGATCAGGCTATATCCACTACACTATAATCTGTACAAAAAACGTGACTGGAAACGTGACAGAAAGTCCTGTGTCCTATATGACAGCAATGATAACGCTGCTAATCAGGTATAAAACGAGCGGCAAACATTTTTCTCACGCTCGCTACTTACTTGTTGAGGTATGTCAGATCTATCAGATACTATCTTCTAGGCAAAGCGTCCAAATATCTTTCTCTCCCTTAAAGGTTCTCTTTAGTTTATTGAACTTACAGAGGAAACAATGGTCCGATTGTTTAACAGAACACATGTATAAATGATCGGCATACCTGGCCTCTATGCTACGTGACATTACTAATTGGACAGGTTTGTCACGATCGCCGAAAAAAGTATCCGGAACTATTCATCAACATGTGATGTGAGTGTCCGGGGTTTAACAAACAGGGAGATGCTTGGCATTGTTACTGGGAGCATGTCAGCTCCATCACATGTCGGAAAGTAAATTGTTGCCAGATGTCAAAGATAGAGACACATGGATATAAGAGATCGAAAGAATAAGGGTGTTATTACACGGGCCGATGGGAGACCGATAATACCTGTAAACGAGCGCCGATCTGCTAGGTTGGCGCTCATTTACTGGGCCTATTACACGGCCCGATAACCATTTAAAGGGGTTATCCAGTGCTGCAAAAACATGGCCACTTTCTTTCAGAGACAACACGACTCTTGCCTCCAGTTCAGGTGCAGTTTGCAATTAAGCTCCATTCACTTCAATGGAACTGAGCAGCAAAAACCCGCCCAAGCTGGAGACAAGAGTGGGGCTGTCTCTGGAAGAAAGTGGCCATGTTTTTGTAACGCTGGATAACCCCTTTAACAAGGGCTGCAAGGACATTGTTACCGATGTCCTTGCAGCCCTTGCTTAAACTATATACTTTACCTATCCATGCTCCAGGGCTACTCCTGCGGTCCGCTTCTCCCCGGGTCCCACGCGCTCTAGCTTAAGAGCGGCCTGTCAGATGACAGGCTGCTCTGAAGCTAGAGTGGGCGGGATCTGGAGAGAAGCGGACCGCAGGAGCAGCCCTGGAGCGTGGATAGGTAATGTATATCGTTAGTCGCCGGCGCCCAACAAATAAAGGTTCTAACCTATATCAACAATCAGCCGATGGTCATTGTCATTGTATTTATTACACGGAGCCATAATCGGCCGAATTATCGTTCAGTTTAATAGTACCCTAAAGTCTATGGCAGGGGTCACACGGCGGATGCTGTTATAGGGCATGTATCTGCTTATGGACATATATTATATAATACTATGACATAAGATGGTTAAACTGAAGTAGTGGACTACGAGGAGCAGGATAACCATAGGCTAGGTTTACACTGTCCATTAAGGGCCCGTTCACACTGAGTGTCTGCCTGCCTCTGAGTCCCACAGTATCTCTAAGGGAGGGCTCGCGCGCCTGAGACAGCTGGGATTCCGTGACAGGGGGGGCTCCGCCATGGAATTTCCCCCGTTTTGCTCAGTGTGAACATTAGTGAACATAACAGTAAAGTGTCACTGTCGTATTTTTTTTTTTTTTTTTTGCAGAAATCAATAGTCCAGGCGATTTTAAGAAACTTTGTAATTGGGTTTATTAGGGAAATATGCCATTATCTGCATTCAATAAGACTTTCCCCATCCCCCCTCCTCTCTCTCACTCACTGCTCATTATCAGGAAATCTCCACTCTTTTACATCAGTCGGGCCCTGTGCAACCTATGGAGAGGGGAGGAGGGAGATTAGTCACCAGCAGAGAACAATATTCAAAGGTCAGTGCTGACTTCATAGAAGATAGCCCTGTGAAGTAGCTGTAAATTAACTCTTTGATTGTCCTGTTTTGGTGCCTCATCTCCCTCCACCCCTCCTCTCTCCATAGAAAACCATGAAGACAGGGAGGAGAGCTTCAAACTGCTTTTTCATGATAAAAAGGCATTTTTCAGCTAATAAAGCCAATTACAAAGTTTCTTAAAATCACCTGTACTGTTCATTTCTGCAAAAAAAATTTAAACGTCAGTGACATTTTAAAGGGGAAAAAAGGGATGAAAAAACAGATGCTGTTGTACGTTATACTGCAGGATCCATATTCCACTGACATGTAGGTTTACTTCAACAGGCTGAAAACCTCTCCTTAAAGGGGTACTCCACTTAAAATTTAACCCTGTTCAATCCCCACCCATAATCTAAGCTTGTTTGTAATAGGTTTCTATTACATGAATGGGACCGTTTGTCTGCATCACATCCTGACTCACAGCCTGAAGCTGCAGAAAATCTTCACTTCTTGGTCCACATAGTCTTGGCTCCTCTGTCCTCCTCCCTTCTGAGACCAAAGCCACATGAACTTGGTCTCTTCTGGTGCTAGGCAAGCTGTAACACCAGCAATGGGCAGATACTACAAAATGAGGCAGATACATGGCAGTTGGCTCTGAGGTGCAATGCATTCTGGGAAATACAGTTTCCTGGCTGGCGCCATCTTGGATATAGACTGGCTTTTAGAAAATCCTGGAGCTGAGGAATAGCAGCAGCTAAAAAGATGGGATAGGGCTCAAAATACTCAGGGGGACTTGGTGAATAAGACCAGCTAGGCTTGGGAGAATTTCATTTTATAGCCCTTTAAGGAACCAAGGATTGAATTTCCGACATACCCGAGTGCTATGGACCAATAAAGCTGACGTCATATATATGACACTGTCAGGCTGAATCCGCCATAGTCGGTAGATTCAGTGATCTGTTAGATCATAACCTCGATCACAAAGAGCAGAATAATTATGAGATGTGCCCTGGGTCGTCCACAGGCTTCTTATTAACTTGTTTTCATCTTGTCACTTCCATTGTCAGACACTTTGATGAACTGCTATCACTGTGACACATGAAACTGCTCCCAGCCGGCTCGACATGACTGTCTTAGGCTTAGCACATCATACAATGTTCAGCTGCATTTAGCTGCAGGCTCATCTCCGTGTGGTTACTTTTGTTATGTACTGTATTTAGCTTCTTTTTTTTTTTTTTAACACAAATTCTCTTTTTTTCTCTCCTTTGTAAAGCGGTTTTACAGCATTTTTACATAACAAGTCTTTTTAGACCTACTGAAGCCCTTAGGGTAAAAAGAAAGACTCAAAGTTTTTGATGAAAACGCTAAGATTTAAGATAATTTATATGCAGTTATACTCCATTAGCCTGCCACAACCTGAAAAAAAGTTACTGAATTTTTTTTTTTCAATTAAAGGGTTATCTCGGTTTTCTTTCAAATCAACAACTGGGGTTTAAAACGTTATACAGATTTGTAATTCTTCCAGTACTTATCAGCTGCTGTATGTCCCGCAGGAGATGGTGTATTCTTTCCAGTCTGACACCGTGCTCTCTGCTGCCACCTCTGTCCATGTCAGGAACTGTCAAAGAGCAGCAGCAAATCACCATAGAAAACCTTTCCTGTTCTAGACAGTTCTGAACATGGACAGAGGTGGCAGCAGAGAGCACTGTGTCAAAATAAATAAATAAAATAAATGTAAATCCAGATTAGGCTGGTCCCTCAATCTATGGTGGAGATTTATCAAACTGGTGTAAACTGAAACTGGCTCAGTCGCCCCTAGCAACCAATCAGATTCCACCTCTCATTCCTCACAGACTCTTTGAAAAATGAAAAGGTGGAATCTGATTGGCTGCTAGGGGCAACTGAGCAGATTGTAGTTTTTGCGTTTTGGTCTTTTTCCCCCTCACCTTTCATAGCGCTTATATTTTTTAACCTACGGCTGTTCGGGATCTTATTTTTGCTTTTATTAGTATCAGATTGTTTTTTTTTTTTTATTACTTTTTTCACTTTTAAAGGCCCCATAGAAGACATCACTAGATGACATAGCATTGACCCAGCGTATGCAAATAGCATAGCATTGATTGGAGTTATCGGCGATTGTCACACAGAGCCTGCCTGTGGCAGACTATGAAGATCATGGAGCTGACTGCACGAAAGGAAACGGAACTCCTCTGGCAGTCAGAGCATAGCAGGGATCAGCAGCATTGAAGGGGTTAACAATAGACTAGCAGTGCTATTGCTGTCGCCCACCATTAACGGTGTGGACCCGGTTCACCCTACATAAAGTGGAGCTCAGCTCTTCTCGCTTCATAGAAGCCCCTGGCACTTCTGGCGTACAGGCGTACGTCCCAGGTCCTTAACTGAGTAAACAGGGGATGTGCGACTGCTAGCAATGTATTTAAACGGCTACACGATTAGTTGTGCTGTGCGGATCGCCGATCCGTGACTATTTGCGGATGTGGACGGCTGAAGATCAAGTCACATAAAGAGGCCCCAAGGCCTGTTTGTCTAAGGATACATGCGGTAAAAACCTAATATTTTTCTCACTCCTGGTTTATTTGCTTGTAATTTTTAGCAATGTTTTAAAGTGAATTTCCCATCGACTACATCGCTTTAAGGTTTTGACAGGGTGCTTTTGCGGGGATGCTGGGGCTCGGTTTCCGCACACATCGCTGAGTACTAGCCTGGCATGAAGCAGTGGAGCTGGGCCCGTCGCGGCTCCATCAGAATCAATGGAGCCCTGTCAGAGCAGAGGGCAGATCATCACACTGGGGGACAGTGGGCCCGCTTCCATTGCTTCATGCCAGGCTGGTGCTTAGTAATAGACTGGCGCCATGTGCAGGAACCGAGCTCCAGCATCCCTGCACAAGCATCGGTCTAATCATGTTAAAACCTTAAAGCAATGTGTCTGATGGTACATTCACTTTAAACAGAAAGCGACCCCGCTTCACAGACAGCCTGGTGGACTTTAGCTTGTACAGAGAAGCCAATGCAAAGTAAAATGTCACTTCTTTGTCATGTTTGCAGCAACCCCTGCTGTTCACCATTTTTTTTTTTATTTTTTGCCCGGACAACCCCTTGAAATGTTAAAGAGGACCTGTCAACCCCCCCCCCCCCCCCCCCCCCCCGTGCCGGGGTGACAGGCTCCCGACCCCCAGTTAGATCCTCTTATACGTACCTCATCCTGCCGAGTGCCGCTGCCGGTCCCGGGACGGAGATATCCCGGTCAGAAGCCGGCGCGTGCGCTCTGGAGAGAGGTCCGGCGTCCATAGAAAATGAATGGAGCCGGACTCATCTCTGCAGCGCGCGCATGGCTCCATTCATTCTCTATGGACGCCGGACCTCTCTCCAGAGCGCGCGCGCCAGCTTCTGACCGGGATATCTCCGTCCCGGGACTCGGCACGTATAAGGGGATCTAGCTGGTGGTTGGGAGCCTGTAACAGGTGACAGGTCTTCTTCAAGGCTGGGTTTACGTGATTTTTTTACAATCCTTTCTTTTCATCCGTTTTTGCAAAAAAAGAAGGATGGAAAACGGATGCATTTGTGTGCATTCATTTTGATCCGTTTTTCCACTGACTTTCATTATTTAAAAAAAAAAAAAAAAAAAAAAAAAAAAGGGATCACAAAGAATCCTTTTATTAATGTACACAAAAAATGTGATCGACCACATTTTTGGATGTGGACCCAGCCTGATACTGACTTGTAAATCTGGCCAAGGGGCTATTAATGCCATTTGTAGCCAAGAAGCAAATACCAGAACTGGGAATGAATGGGTGACATGCTGCCCGCCAAGTGTTCCCAACTATGAGCCGTACGCTAGGAGTGTCATACCTGGTAACTACACTAACAGTAACCTTGCTGAACGTTCGTGTAGCTGTGCAACACAAATAGACCACAAATCTGTATAGAATCACCTTATAACAGCGATACTTGTAGAGAACCACCAGCAGGATGGTCATGACGATAATAACACTGATCATTATGGCAGTATTGAGGATGGAGTTCAGGGCTCTTTGGCCCACTGTTTCTGTATCTTCTGTGAATGGAGTGTAGATACTAGAAGACAAAAAAAGAAAGAAAAAAAAAAAAATCTGAAAAATTGCACAAATATACCAGCAACCAACCACACCCAGAATTCTTAACATTTGACACCATTGCATAACACAGAGCTTATTATCCAACAATACTGTACTGGCATGAATGACGGCTATTGTCTGTATACAATTATGGGGGCCACCTGCTTCCTCCACCCATAACAGTTCAGATCTCCTTAAGGGTACGTTCACACTTACCGGATCTGCAGAGTATTTTCTGCTGCAGATCCGCAGCAGATTTCATTTAAATAACTGAACACAGCATAAAATCTGCACCATCAAATCTGCTGCGGATCTGCTGTAGGTGTGAACGCACCCTTAAAGTCCCCATATATTGTAGTAAAGTTGCTCATACCCACTGATTGTTTACAGTGTATGGTGGGGGTCCTCCTAATGGATTTCAGCTGCCGACCTTATTGTTCTGGAAGAGATAAGCCACCACCAGAACTGTCTGCTAGTGTTCACATGCATAGAGGATCAATAGATATGGCTGTCCATTGAACAGACAGCTAGTAAAGGTGTAGGGCCGCTCTCCCAGCAGCCACATGGACAATGGAAACTGGGGTCCGCCATGATCTTCACTATACCAGGAGGGGAGAGATGCGGAGATACATAGATATAGATTTTTATATGTTCCCTGTATCATAGATCATGGTGAGGTATGAAATACCAAAACAGCATCCAGCACAAATACAAGTAAATTTCACGTCTCTCAGTCTTTTATGCATCTAATTCATTTTCATTGTGACCTCAGGGGTCTCCCAGGGCTTCATCGCTGACAGCCTGATTTGTCAATCAGTCCTGGAAACCCCCCTTAGGCTGCGTTCCCACACGTGGCTGAAACCACGCCCCTATTTATTCACCAATAGCCGCGTGATAATACACATAGTCCCGGTAACACAGTGCAGCTATTGGTGAATGCACAGAGCAGGGTTATAGCCACGTGATAGCCAGCATGTGAGAAGGCGGCCTGCGGGTCCTCTAACACACAGCAGTATGGAAGCCAAAACCATGAATTAACATAAAGGACAGATGCTACTTCTGTTCTACACAACAGTGAAATAAAAAAAATAAAAAAAATTGGAGTAGAAGGAACATCTGTTCTTTATATGATCTGATTCATTAAGATTCACACCAGATTATGCATCAGGTACATCACTGCATAAAGCCGGGACAAACGCACAAGGAGAGAACAGCGCTGGAACCTTTTTTTTTTTTTTTAATTTAAAAAAAGGACTGCGCCACTGGGATCTCTGCACGAATGCCGACCGGCTAATGAAAAAAACAAAAACTATGTGCCTGATGGTGCAGTCGCTTTAAAACTGCAAATTGTGAAGGCCACATTATACGGCCAATGTTCCGGGGAAAGCCATCATCGACCTGTCAGCTCAGCGCTTGATTCCCCCTCATTCCCCTGTGCTATTACACACAGACTGGAGCTGGAGGGGCCACCCAAAAGATCCTTAGATTGTTCGAGTGGCCTATTTAAGTCAGTGGTCGTCGCTGCACAAATCGGGATTTTTTAAGATGTTAAAAGAGTAAGGCTGATAATCGCTTAGGGTAATAGGGCTTTTGAGCAACCTAAAGGTACATTCACAGGCAAGTCCCAAATTCCCATAAGAAAGAGTCCAATGGATCCATCCACAGGTAAACATACAAAACACGTATGAAAAAAAAAATTAACCAGTCACTGTCTGAGGGTGTATTCACACAGGTATTATTGTAAGTCCGGGCTTTTTTTTTTTTTTTTTTTTAACAGCCGGCGGGGAGAACCTAATAAGCAACAATTACTTACTTCTCCTCGTGCCCACGATTCGCAGTGTCAGACCCCTGCCGGAAGGAATTCTAACGCCCCCCCCCCCACCACCCTCCCCAGGTTATGATGACGTCACGACTCAGGGGAAAATGCCTGACCCTGCTGATGGATGCCCCTACAATCAGTGACTGCAGCTCAGTACCGCCCCAGTCACTGACTGGCTGAGCGACCAGTCTATCAAACAGGTCATGACTTAGAAGAGCTGAGAGCTGCAGAATGACTGAGGATGCCCCTGAACGGGATGGGCATGAGGAGTGGGAAATTCATGTTCTTTATTATGTTTGCCCTGCCGGACTTCTGCCATTAATCCCAGTCTGTGCTATAGGCCACGTTCCCACGCAGTGGTCATGCACGCGGCACCAATTAGCGCTCAATGTTGAAGAGCTAGATCGCCAACATCCCAGGTCTGGATGCAACTGCAATGCGGGGAACAGTGTCTTATATGCCCCCTCTATTTATGATCTGTTCTCGCCTTTGTATTCAGTAACTGCAATAAAAATGGGAACGTGTGAACACGCACAAAATATCTAGTCCACACGGTTTGTATAATAAGAGATTGAGACACCTGGTGGAGCCACACGCTAGTGTGAACCCAGGCTGTGCTTCTCTTACAGAAAGCCGTGTACTCTATATCAATGGAATGAATCAAATGGAATGAATATTTTCAGTCGCAGAAATTTCTGCCCTAAAGGTTTCAAGGCGGGAGGTCAAAAGAAATACACGTGACTTAACAAAACGTGATAGATCACTATACTATGAGGATCCCAGAGTGAGAAAGCTCTCAGCAAACCACTGCAAGGTGAAGAGCGAGGCTGTAGGGAAAGATATTCCGGCTTTTATTGTCCTTCAAGTGCTATCATATAAAATAAATCCAAAGGCGGCAGTGGTATTAAAATGACGTGAAGGCGGTGGTTTATTAATGACGTGGAGGCGGTGGTATATTAAAGGAGAAGTCCGGTGAAAGTATTTATTTAAGTATTGTATTGCTCCCAAAAGTTATATAAATTACCAATATACACTTGTTACTGGAAATGCTTTTCCTGCACTTACTACTGCATCAAGGCTTCACTTCCTGGATAACATGGTGATGTCACTTCCTGGATAACATGGTGATGTCACTTCCTGGATAACATGGTGATGTCACTTCCTGGATAACATGGTGATGTCACGACACGACTCAGAGAGCTGTGGGGGCTGTGGCTGCTGTAGAGGATGATGGCAGGGGGATAGTCAGTGTCCCTCCAGTGCCCTGTGTTCCTTAGTGTCCCCCTACCATCATCCTCTCCAGCAGCCACAGCCCGCACAGCTCTGGGAGTCGGGGCGTGACATCACCATGCTATCCAAGAAGCGACATCGCCATGTTATCCAGGAAGTGACATCACTGTGTTATCCAGGAAGCGACATCACAGTGTTATCCAGGAAGCGACATCACCACGTTATCCAGGAAGTGACATCACCATGTTATCCAGGAAGTGACATCACCATGTTATCCAGGAAGTGACATCACCATGTTATCCAGGAAGCGACATCACCATGTTATCCAGGAAGCGACATCACCATGTTATCCAGGAAGCGACATCACCATGTTATCCAGGGAATGAAACCTTGATGCAGTAGTAAGTGCAGGGGAAAAAAAGTCAACTTTATAAGCATTGGTGTATGCTGGTGATTTGTCTAACTTTTGGGGGGCAATACAATACTTTAATAAAAATTTTTGCCAGACTTCTAGTGAAGGGGGTGGTATATTAATGATGTGAGGGGGTGGTATATTAATGGCGTGAAGGGGGTGGTATATTAATGGCGTGAAGGGGGTGGTATATTAATGGCGTGAAGGGGGTGGTATATTAATGGCGTGAAGGGTGTGATATATTAATGGCGTGAAGGAAACCGGTGGAATATACATGGAGGACGGAACAGTCACCTCTGGCACCGCTCATCACCAGGTATACCATGGCTGGATCAGTGAAATAGGAATCAATACAGCTGATCTCCTCTACCGCCAGACTTATAAAAAAAAATACTAATCTATATCGTCAACTCAAAATATACAGCTGCCTGAAAATCGTTTATCATGAGAAGTATATTATCTGTCAGGAGGAGGATATAAATCAAAGAAATCCTCAGATTGTAAATCATTCTACACATATCTAACAGCTATAACAGTATGTCACCGGGAGACGGCAATACATTCTTTGGCACAAGCCCATAAGGACGCATGCACATACTGTACTCTGGAGAACTAAATCTTGGCAAGGAAGTGGAAACTTTGTAAAGCTGTCAGGCTGCATATCTAAAGTGATATGGATACCTATAATCGTATTAATACTTTGATCATTGGGAGAAGAGATCTCACATTTACCAGACACAGCCCTCCAGTACCAGGCTGGCTCCAGTGATACCAGGGCTGCCAATCACTGCTACACAGGGGGTTCGTTACCACAAGCGCTGTAGGGGTTAACCGCTGGTATCAGTTTTCCCCAACAGTAAAACCAGGCTGGTCGGTCTGTGGTCCAGGGGTTATCCAGGTGTTCACAGCATGGGGAAGGGCACAATGCCAACACAATACATGAACATGGCCGGTGTCTTCAAGAGATGGCAGTATTCTTGTAATGGAGGTGAAGTGTAATACCACACACAACCTGAGGAAAGGGGTGGCGCTATTTTTCTACAAAGTAGCTGTGTTTGTTCTAATCCTGTAAAAGCCATTTGCATATTGCATTTCAGTGCAATAAATATTTCCCCTCTTGAAAAAAGCAGTTTAGTACTTTACAGGACTGACTTTGGCCCAAGTAAGGGTCAAACTAACACAGCATGGGTATGGTTACCTGTCTTGTTTGCACTTTCTACAAAACCTGCACCAAGATGAATTAAAAAAGAATTTTTCTTCCCACCAGAGTGCGCTGTCCTACGCCTTTCACCTAAAGAATAACACGGGGTATATGGTATTAATATAAAAATCAGATCATCAGATCATCTGTGACATCTAGTGGCAGAAATGAGTACTGCATATATTAGATCCAGCACATCAAGGTTAGCAACTTTGACAGTGACTAAAATTTTAATTTTGAGGCATATAGACGGGTAATGGGTATGTGTATTTAACATTTTTATACATACTATTCCCAGCATGTCCTGACAGCTGCAGGCAGTCTTGACATGTTAGGAATTGTAGTTTTCCAGCGGGTGAAGTAGTATTTTTTTTTTCACAAGCACAAAAAATGTGAAACTAGTCACTCAAAATGTGGTTCACAAATAGAAAAACGTCACAAAAAAATAAAAAAATCACATCAAAACCAGAGTGAAATTCCCAGTGCAGATAAAAAGCATCATTCATCTAAGACTTGAGAACAATCCAGGCAGGTCTGGCGATATATAAAGCTATACTCACAGCTGGCCATCCTTCCTTGTGTAAAAGCTGACCGACTTTATTGTGGCTACCACGACCACCATACAAAGCGTCACCGGCACAAACAGCATAATCACATGCTTGGCACCGTATCTCAACGTCAGCTCCTCGTCTTCCTCCTCGTCTTGTTCCAGCACTTGCTGCGAGCTGCTCTGCGTCTGTCCATTGCTCTGGGACTCTGTGCGCTCATTGTTCCTTCGCTCACTGTTGTCATTCTGAAAGATCAAAAAGTGACATAAGACAGCTAAAACTCTGATATGGTATAATAATGGAATTCCCTGCAACAACTACATTAAAGGGGTTGTTCACCCAAAAAAAAAAATCTTACACCACTTCCTGCAGGACATACAGCAGCTGATAAGTACTGGAAGACTGCAGATTTTTTGGTAGAAGTAAACTACAAATCTGTGGCACTTTTTGGCACCAGTTGATCTCAATTTTATTTATTTTTTTGTGAATTACTCCTTTAATAAGCAACACGTCATTCTAGTTGCAGAATGAAAAAAATCTGCACAAAAATCTCTACATGGATGTGTGCGCAGAATCTGCGTGGAACAGACTGTGTAGGACGGGTTCTCCGGCATTAATTAAAAACCTATTATTCTGCTGGGGCTGTGGTGGACACAACTGTGCGGCATACTTACCTACTCGCTCCACAGCAGCTACTGGTTCCCAGGTCGTCCATCTTTTGACAACATCCATTGACATGCCACTCCCACTGAAATTGAATACTGACTGCAGCGGACAGCGGGTGACCTGAGAACTGGCAGCTGCTGTGTTGCGGGACAGGTAAGTATACTGCACGTTTTTTTACCCCAAAGAGTAGTAGTTGGTCTTCTTATGCTGGACAACCACTTTAAAGGTAATGTATCGCTTCCATTTTCTTTTCTATTAATAGTGACATACTAAAACATGTTCTTTTGTTCTAAGCCATTTCTATTTCCTGATTTTTTTTGTACATTATTATGGGGACTTCTATCTTGCCTATTCTACAGCATTTAGTGAAATGCTTTACAGCAGGCTTCATGGACACTGAAAGACAACACACAGGACCTGAGAGCACTGTGGCTGCAATGCTGTACAGATTACTTTACAGCAGCCTCCTCTTACCACCACAGACAACAAGAAGGATCAGCTTAGTTTCAGAAAATAATATAAAAAAATACATAATACAAAAGAAAAAAAAAATTATATATATATATATATATATATATATATATATATATATATATATAATCACACATATACATGCAAACACCATATATATATATATATATATATATATATATATATAATCACACATATACATGCAAACACCAATGTGTAGATGGTCAATGTGAGAGGGGACGCATACGTGAACAGTTCTGATGGCACTGCCGTCTGAGCTTACATATATGACATCAGATACAATATACTAATATAAGGCTAGAGATGATGTTACCATATAATAAGTTCAGTTATGGGCAGATTACTAAAAGACCTGAGGATTAAGGTGTTTCCTGTTCCATTACATAATATCCTCCAGAGATGAGAAGAACCAACAGCCGATTCATCATAGCGTGAGCCGGGGAGATAGAGAGGACAACGTCTACAAGATATCACTAAGCATAAGAAATGCTGCATATACATTACAGGGAATCTGTCAGCTGTAAGTCACAATTCAAACTGCTGACACTGTTAGATAGCTGTCAGGTCAGGAAGACACCTGGTACTGCTGACGCTGTTAGATAGCTGTCAGGTCAGGGAGACACCTGGTACTGCTGACGCTGTTAGATAGCTGTCAGGTCAGGAAGACACCTGGTACTGCTGACACTGTTAGATAGCTGTCAGGTCAGGGAGACACCTGGTACTGCTGACGCTGTTAGATAGCTGTCAGGTCAGGAAGACACCTGGTACTGCTGATGCTGTTAGATAGCTGTCAGGTCAGGAAGACACCTGGTACTGCTGATGCTGTTAGATAGGTGTCAGGTCAGGGAGACACCTGGTACTGCTGACGCTGTTAGATAGCTGTCAGGGAGTCACCTGGTACTGCTGACGCTGTTAGATAGGTGTCAGGTCAGGGAGTCACCTGGTACTGCTGACGCTGTTAGATAGGTGTCAGGTCAGGGAGACCCCTGGTACTGCTGACGCTGTTAGATAGCTGTCAGGTCAGGGAGACACCTGGTACTGCTGACGCTGTTAGATAGGTCAGAGAGACACCTGGTACTGCTGACACTGTTAGATAGCTGTCAGGTCAGGGAGACACCTGGTACTGCTGACACTGTTAGATAGCTGTCAGGTCAGGGAGACACCTGGTACTGCTGACGCTGTTAGATAGCTGTCAGGTCAGGGAGACACCTGGTACTGCTGACTCTGTAAGATAGCTGTCAGGTCAGGGAGACACCTGGTACTGCTGACACTGTTAGATAGGTCAGGGAGACACCTGGTACTGCTGACACTGTTAGATAGGTCAGGGAGACACCTGGTACTGCTGACACTGTTAGATAGGTCAGGGAGACACCTGGTACTGCTGACACTGTTAGATAGGTGTTAGGTCAGGGAGACACCTGGTACTGCTGACACTTTTAGATAGCTGTCAGGTCAGGGAGACACCTGGTACTGCTGACGCTGTTAGATAGGTCAGGGAGACACCTGGTACTGCTGACGCTGTTAGATAGGTCAGGGAGACACCTGGTACTGCTGACACTGTTAGATAGGTCAGGGAGACACCTGGTACTGCTGACACTGTTAGATAGGTGTTAGGTCAGGGAAACACCTGGTACTGCTGCAGTCCTCCTCTCCCAATATCAGCAGGATGAACAGGTGCAGCTACTCCCAACAGATGAAGTATAAAAAAAACTACTTTATTAAAATAATAAAAACATGTATAAAAGGCTCAGCATTACGTGTTTCTAGACCGGACTGGTCTCTTCATCAGATGCTATCAGCACCCAGTCCCAGGGAACGGCGGTCGCTTGCTCCTCTCAGTCACCCCGTGTAATAGGGGCTTTAGGGTCCGTTTACACAGAAAGATTTGAAGTCAAAGCCAGGAATGGATTTAAAAAGAGGAAAAAATACCTGATCTCTGTTTATAGTCTGTTTCTGGCTTTGGCTTCAAATCTTTGGCAGATAATATTTCTGTGTTAATGGACCTTTAGTTCCATTGAAGTGCTTGGAGCCTAATTGCAAACTGCACCTGACCTGGAAACAAGAGCGCTGCTGTCTCTGGAAGAAAGCGGCCATGTTTGTCTAAGTCTGGATAACCCTTCAACCTGATGATTGACTGACTGGCTGAAATCTTTATAGGAAATGTGTTTCCCATCACAAAACTATAGAGAAATCATATCTGCTTCTGCAATTCTTACATCTATAAAAGTATCTCTATAAAGTAGAGAACGTCCATGATGCCGACCCCCTAATACTCACAGGCTGGAGCACAAGCAGTGGTACAGACTCCTCGTCCTCCGACATTTCTGTACATGTGGTTTGTGAGGAAGTGACCGCCCAGCTCTAGTGCACGTCCCCCCCCCCCCCCCGGATAACAGGCCGGGCTGGGATATCACTAGTTAGGCATTAACCACAGCACAGGTCTCTGGAGTGCAGCATAATTCTAGATAATAGTATACCCGGGATTACAGTACGTTACAGCAGCAGCAGCACCGTTCCCTGGTCACAGGGATCAGAGCTGCAGTATGCTTTACTGATCAGCAACAAATGGAAAATCTCAGTCGCTGGAAAAATATTTTCTGATTTTAAGTAAGTTAAGATAAAACTAGTGCTAGAGATTTGTAATTTACTTCTATTTAAAAATCTCCAGTCTTCCAGCACTTATCAGCTGCTGTATGTCCTGCAGGAAGTGGTGTATTCTTTCCAGTCTGACACAGTGCTCTCTGCTGCCACCTCTGTCCATGTCAGGAACTGTCCAGAGCAGCAGCAAATCCCCAAAGAAAACCTCTCCTGCTCTGGACAGTTCCTGACATGGACAGAGGTGGCAGCAGAGAGCACTGTGTCAGAGAAGTGGAGAGAATACACCATTTCCTGCAGGACATACAACAGCTGATAAGTATGGGAAGAGTGGAGATTTGTTAATAGAAATAAATTTCAAATCTATATAACTTTCTGACACAAGATCATTTGAAAGAAAAAAAAGAATTTGGGGTGAACAATAGAAGTAAATTACAAATCGATATACTAAAATGAAACAGAGTTTCCAGAAGAAAGCAGCCATGTTTTTCTGATCATATACAACCACTGAAAACGCCCATCATCTATACAGCAGTAGACGTCTAACGCATCAGCCACTCCTCTTTATATGTATGTGTCATGGTGCCTTAATTAAAAAATCTTAAAAATTGAATTGTCACCCCTGCGTCTACACCTTGTGAATCCAACCTGAAACAAAGTATGGGCTCACCACCTATCAGTACAGCCAGATACAGACTGTGCAGTGTGCATGGTGAACGATCAGTGCCCTCTAGTGGTTACACTGAAGTATAACAGGCCTGATGAGAATTGTGGATGGGAAACTACTACCTGATGCTGCTCTGTTTTAACAAGTCTTCTGCCCAGCAAGAGGCTTCTTTGTGAACGGTGAGACTGATAGACAGGAGACATACTTGCTGGTGCTGAGACTTCCCAGATATGCTGCAGTCTCCATTATCTGAATGTAATTTGCATGAATCTATGTACATGCTGCCAAACTAACCCTCGGTCACATAGAGATGATTTTCATTCAAAGAAAATTCTGCAACAAAATACACTGTGTGCAAATCCTATGGGTAGGATTTGCTTGTTATTTAACCCTTTGAGGACCAGGCCCAAAATGACCCAGTGGACCGCGCAAATTTTGATCTTAGTGTTTTCGTTTTTCCCTCCTCCCCTTCTAAGAGCTCTAGCACTCTCAGTTTTCTATCTACAAGGCCATGTAAGGGCTTATTTGTTACAGGAATAGTTGTACTTTGTAATGGCGTCTTTCATTCTACCATAACATGTATGATGGAATTCCAAAATTATTATTTATGAAGATATAAATAGGTGAAATCGTAAAAAAGAATGCAATATGGTAACGTTTGGGGGGTTCCTGTGTCTACGTAATGCACTATATGGTAACAGCGACATGATACCATTATTCCATAGGTCAGTCCGAACACAACCATATGCAGGTTACACAGATTCTCTAATGTTATATATGTATTTTTTAAATGAAATCCTTTTTTTTTTTGGCAATTAATTATAAATAAAATGGGACTATTGTGACGCTTATAACAGTTTTATTTTTTCACCTACGGGGCTGTATGGGGTGTCATTTTTTCCGCCATGATCTCTAGTTTTTATTAATACCATATTTGTGAAGTTCGGACGTTTTGATCACTTATTAACTTTTTTTATATATAATGTAACATAAAATCGTTAATCTGTGCACTTTTTCCCTCTTTTCGTGTACGCCGTTTACCGTTTGCAATGACGCTTGTTATATTTTAATAGATTGGACAATTACGCACGCTACGGTATATTATATGTTTATCTATTTATTTATTTTTATATGTTTTATTTATATAATGGGAAAGGGGGGTGATTTCAACTTTTATCGGGGGAGGGGTTTTGGGGTTGTGTGTTAGTGTTTTTAACTTTTTTTTTTTTTTTTACACATTTGAAGTCCCTTTGGGGGACTTTTACATCCAGTACTTTGATTTCTACACTGATGAATGCTATGCCATAGGCATAGCATTGATCAGTGTTATCGGCGATCTGCTCATTGAGCCTGCCTGTGCAGGCTTAAGGCCCTATTCCACGGAACGATTATCGTCCGTATTCAGCAGATATCGGCCACTACGGACGATAATCGTCCCGTGGAATAGAGTGCAACGATCAGCCGACATCGTTCATGTCGGCTGATCGTTGCAGTCGCTTGTTTTTCAACATGTTGAAAAACAAGCGACTGATACAGCAACGATCTGCTGCCGTCGCTCCGTTGAATAGGAGCATCGGCAGCAGACGTTGCTGTATCCTATGGGCTGCCCGGACGATCAGCGATCACCCGGGCAGCTACCACCCGGAGCACGCTTCATAGCCAGAGAAACACCCAGGGCGTACAGTTACGCCCTAGGTCGTCTGGGGACAGACTTCCATGGCGTAACTATACGCCCTGGGTCGTCTAAGGGTTAAAGGGGTTATCAAGGCTGGTGCTGTTTTTGCTAGAAAGTAGCTGTGTTTTTCCAATTCTGGATAATACCTTTAGAAGCCCTTGGTGGTGGTGAAGATAAGGAGATTTCATAAAGAATCTTTTTATTATAAGGGACAATAAGCTACATGGTATAAACCGAACACAAAACAGAGCAGAAGGTGATCTGCTGTCAAAAAAAGTGCAGAGAAAAGCTTCCAGCGCTCCTGTATAGTATCATTTCAATATGTCTGGTATCCCAGATTGTAGGTTGAAGAAACTTGTATTACTATGTATTTAGAATACATTGCTTCTGGATTCATTTTGTATACAGAGGTAATAATCAAGGATATATATATATATATATACACACACACAAACTCTAGAAAATGTGCAAACCCTGGAACAGAAGAATGGATGGGTAGATAGATAGATAGATAGATAGATAGATAGATAGATAGATAATCAAAAAGATAGTTCAGCAGCACTCCATTGATGAGATGGTGCCAGCGGATCTTGCCTTGACCAAAGGCTGGAGTAAATATACAGGAGATAATCTACAGTACTGGTTTGTAACGTGAAAAAAACTTGTGAATTCATTCCATGTGAAAAATATTCATTCCAAATAAAACATAATCAAAGCAAGATGCAGCATACAAAAGAAAACCGGAGCAACGTTTCAGCGATCAACCTTCACCTACATGCTTGAAAATGGCGAAAGTTGTTCGCTGAAACGTTGCTCCGGTTTTCTTTTGTATGCTGCATCTTGCTTTGATTATGTTTTATTTGGAATGAATATTTTTCACATGGAATAAATTCACAAGTTTTTTTCACATTACAAACGAGTGCTGTGGATTATCTCCTGCATAGATAGATAGACAGATAGATAGATAGATAGATAGATAGATAGATAGATAGATAGATACTGGGATAAGTAGTAATGCTGTCACCTAATGGTATTATGCTTGCAGCTTACATTAGATGATAATATTTATGTGGTGACCTGTTATGGAACCGCAGTCTTATCAAAGAACCCAAGGCATATCTCTATCAATGTGTATAGGTTAACAATTAGAAACCCCATGGCCTTTACTAGCAAAAATGCTCTGATCGGTTTATAATGCAGAAAGTTAAGATGTCTAGTAACGCAGGTGAACCCGATCACATGAAATGTCTTGTGTGGCAGTACCACACACAGCCACATAGATGGCGCTGTGGCGGTAAGTGCAATAAAGCAGCAGTATATTGAGGCTCTTTTATTTTGCTGTTCTGTAGGGGTCATTCGGGGAGGTCGGAATCCCACAGAAGTACTATAAAATAGAAAAACAAGGTGCTTCTCTAGTGTGGGACACATTAAACCGCGGGTGTAAAACTTGCGTTCCCCCAGCTGTTGCAAAACCACAACTCCCATCATGCCTGGACAGCCAAAGCTTTAACTTCAGCTGTCCAGGCATGATGGGAATTGCAGTTTTGCAACATCTGGAAGGCCACCTATTTGACACCTGTGCACTAAAGTACCTGAACATAATAAAAATAAGTGCACAAATTCAGAGTAAAGCTACATTGTATTTAATAAAATTACAAATAAATTCATGCTCATACCATGTTAGCCGCGTGGCTTTCAACAAAATCCTCCGGCGGCACCTGTCCCTGCTGCAGCTGAGTGAGTGATGCCGATAATTCAGTCATCAGGGCTCAGGGTAGAAAAAATTCTATTGAAAACTTCAATTAAATCTGCAAAGAAACAAAACACAAGAATAAAAAAATAAATAAATATATAATTATATATATAATAATAATAAAAATTATATATATATATATTTGTCCCAAACCCTCGCAACCCCCGACAAGAAGTTGTGTAGTTCTTTCATTTTCAGTGTGGTGTTGTCTCAGGCTCCCCATCCCTGAGTGACACAGTCACTTCTGACCATCTGCCACAGGCTACATCCCCATTTTTCTCACATCTATCTTTATTGGGACACTTTGTGAAGAATGAGATGTGTTTATAGCATGCTGCCTGAAAACAAACAAACAAACTGAATAAATGCAGCAGATGCTGCAGACTCTTCCCTAGCTAAAAAGCAGATTTCAGGTAAGGCCACCAAACAGCGAACACCGGGCAGTAGTCCTAGTATTAGTAGCAGTAGCATATCCTGAACTGCTGCCCTAAGGCTCCTTTAACGTGTGACGATTTGTTGGCCGCGGCCGTCTGCAAACGGATTCCAATCAGTGGGTTAGGCAGTCGTTTTTAGGGCCTTTACACGTCACGATAAATCAAGCGTCCGTGCTGCTATCCGTCCGTCCATGCTGCATTCCTGCAGCCATGGAAACTGGCAGCACAGATTTGTATATAGGATATGTATACATATCTGTGCTGTCAGTTTCCAGATCATGTAGCAGTCCATACGTACCTAGTGCACTGCTGCTGTGATGCGGGGCTTGCTGTTCCTCCAGCTCCTCCATCCAACTGCTCTGTCTTCAGGGCCCGCCTCCTCTGGCTGTCAATCATTCTGGAAGAGACGGAGCCTAACACAGCAACTGGAGGTGAGAGCCGGAGAGAGCAGGATGCCATATCACAGCAGCAGTGCAGAAGGTAAGTATGTACTGCTGTGTGATCTGGAAACTGACAGCACACACATATGTACATCCATGCTGTTAGTCTGCCTTTATCGTTATCAGCCTCACAGGTTTACACTGGAAGATGTGCTGCCAATAAAGATAAATTTTAAAGCGATTGGCTGAGGATTGGCCGTTTCCTTGCTCCTCCGCTGACTGCTGTCACTTATACACGGGGAAATTATCAGCCGCAGGAGCGTCTCTTGCAAAGCTCCATGCCAATAATCGGTCCTTAAAGAGTCACTGTCGTTTTTTGGTTTTTTTTTGGCAGAAATCAATAGTCCAGGCGATTTTAAGAAACTTTGTAATTGGGTTTATTAAGCAAATATGCCATTATCTGCATTCAAAAAGACTTTCCCCAGCTCCCCCCTCCCCCTCCTCTCTCTCATTCATTGCTCATTATCAGGAAATCTCCACTCTTTTACATCAGTCGAACCCTGTGTAATCTATGGAGATGGAAGGGGGAGGAGGGAGATTAGTCGCCAGCAGAGAACAAATGATTACACAGCAGGACCTGTGTGAAAGCCGGTATTCAGAGGCCAGAGAGCTCAGTGCTGACGTCAGAGGAGATAGTGATGTAGCTGTAAATTAACTCTTTGTTGTCTTCCTCCACACCTTCCCTCTTCTTAAGATGACCATGAAGACAGCGGGAGAGCTTAAAACTGCTTTTTCATTATAAAAATGCATTTTTCCGCTAATAAACCCAATTACAAAGTTTTTTAAAATTGCCTGTACTGTTGATTTCTGCAAAAAATTAAAAATTTAAGAAACGCATGTGGCCGAAACCAAGACCGCCATTTATTCATCAATAGCCATGCAATGTTACCGACATCTTTTTTACACAGCCAGTATATCAGCCCTATGGACCAAGACCCTTAAGAGGGACTAAACCTTAAAACCTACAGGGACATCAGTTCTTGTGGGGGATAACCTCCCAGCTTGCTGGTCCCCCTTCTTATTTCTGGGAGGGGATCTTACATTACACACCCCTTTCTGGGTTCCGCAGGGTCTTGTAGCTGTAGTTCACACATACTACACGTCCCATATTTGCTGCAGATGACACTGTATTCAATCATTCACTCACATTGATTTCCACAGCAAACATGGTAACTTTGAACGTCCCTATAAGAGTATGTTCACATGGCATTTTGGGCATCCAAGACATGTATCAGTGCTGGGAGATGGACGGGCCCCATTCTCTTCCATTGCGAGTGACTATGATCTGAGAATTCCTGCCTCGGACTGCTGCGCTTTTCATTCGGAGATAAAGCCTGTATATGTACGGAAAATTACCCAAATGTCACTTGAAATGAATGGGCCCTGTGCTTCTCTGAACACGGATACGCACTGATGTGAACAAGAAATTTACATTCCCACTAACTCTCCATTCCAGGACGCAATCTGTACCGGAAGCCCCCTGGAAATTTCTTGGGAAAAGCCCTAAGTGGGCGGAGCTTGATCTGAGGAGAGGCCCCGCCCACTGACAGGAATTCACCTGAAGCACTGATTGGTCCAGACATTTGAGAAGAATTGCTGTACTGCTGCAAACCACCAATCAGAGCTCAGCTTTCGTTTATTAAGCTGCTGTGGTAAAACGAAAGCTGAGCTGTGATTGGTTGCTATGGGCAACCAAGATTCCTAAACCTGGGAATGCTTTCTGTGGGGATGGTTAGGGGGCGGGAGCGCATGGGGAGGAAGCTGAAGCCGGATTGGAGGGGGCGGGGGAGCGCATGAGTCGGAGCAGGATCAAGGGGGGGGGGGGGGAGCAGCACAGGGAGGGAGAGGGAGCTGGGTTGGGGGGAGCACAGATCGAGACAGAAAGGGGGCCTGGGGGAGAATCAAAGCAGTGGCAGCGGGAGGAGGCAATGTCCGCGGCCTCCTCCCGCCGAATCTCCCCATAGACGCTGCGGTCGTTTATGGGGTTAACTGTCCAGGGGGGAGCACGGACCCCCTTCAGACAGGAGCGACAGAAGGAGGCTGCCAGATCTCAGCTAGGGACAGAGGGGGGAGGCAGGGAAAGCATGACGTCTAGGGACGTCATGATGCAGAATGGCACTGCTTTTCATGACGTCCTTGGACGTCATATTTGGGGAAGGAGTTAAAGGGGCACTCCAGCGAAAATTTTATTTCACATCAACTGGTGTCAGAAAGTTATTTAGATTTGTAATTTACTTTTATGTAAAACTCTCCAGTCTTCCAGTACTTATCAGCTGCTTTATGTACTGCAGGAAGTGGTGTATTCTCTCCAGTCTGACACAGTGCTCTCTGCTGCCACCTCTGTCCATGTCAGGAACTGTCCAGAGCAACAGCAAATAACTATAGAAAACCTCTCCTGCTCTGGACAGTTCCTGACATGGACAGAGGTGGCAGCAGAGAGCAAAGTGTCTGAATGTAAATTTCCTGCATGAAATATAGTAGCCTATAAGTATGGAAAGACTTGAGATTTTTAAACATTAGTAAATTACAAATCTAAACAACTTTCTGACACCAGTTGATTTGAAAGAAAACCCCTTTAAGGTGGCGTCTCTTGACAAAGAGGCTTGTGTGTGATTTTATGCAATAGGTCTTATTCATTGCTGTCCCTGCTGATAGCGCTGAGGATAAAGGTTATTTTCTTACCTTCATCCTTGGTGCCATTTTAGGATATTAGTTGTTTTAATGCAGTGGGGGTGGGGCTACCGCCCCCAGTGCACCAGTCTGTCCCAGTTGGCCCGCCCCTTTTAATAAACATTGTGGCAGCGCTCTTATTAGCACACAGAGTGGTAGTCCCACCCCCGGGTGCATAAAAATGCATAATTAGCACATGGAAAAAAAACAAACCTACTAATATCCCAAAAACGGCGCCAAGGATTAAGGTAAGAAACATGATATGATGCCTCTAACCTGCTGGCAGTGTCCTTTTAAAGGGGTATTCCACTCAAACATAACTTTTGATATGTTGCTGCCCATGGTGAGTCTAACAATTCCTTCCATACTTGTTATTATCTATTCAGTCTCTTTCCCCCAGTTCTCAGCTGCTGCTTTCTGCTGAAAAAAACAAAAAACTGTGTGAGCTTTTCTCTCCATCTCCCCCTCCTCCCCCCTTCCTTTTGAGACTCCCTGGCAGGAGTTATTTGCAACTATGTACCTATATTTTAATGCTGGCCTTAGAATGACCCTCTCAGCATTACAAAGAAGCTACAATATTGCAAATAAAGCCTGCCAGGAAGTTGTTTACATCAGCTGGGGGAGGAGGGGGAGACAAAGAAAAAGGCTCACATACAGATTTTTATGTTTTCAGCAGAAAGCAGCAGCTGAGAACTGGGGGAAGGAGACTGAATAGATAACAAGTATGGAAGGAACTGTTACTCTCACCATGGGCAGCAACATACCAAAAGTTATGTCTTAGTGGAGTACCCCTTTAAGTTTTTATATATTTTTTAAATTACCAAAGACCAATGTTACTTACAGACTTTCAATAAAGAATTCAGAGGTCCCCTTTAGTTTACGCCTCACAGATCCTTACGTTCAGCCGCACGACATAACAGCAAGAAGCCGCTGATTGGATACAAGTAAGGTAACTCTAAAAGAAATAAAAGAACACATTAGTTATATGGATCATAAGAACATTTATTTATCCCAGCAGGCTAGAAGTCTCTATAGCACAGGGGTAGGAAACCTTGGCTCTCCAGCTGTGGCAAAACTACAACTCCCACCATGCCTGGACAGCCAAAGCTTTAGCATGATGAGAGTTGTAGTTTTGCCACAGCTGGAGAGCCTAGGTTCCTACCCCTGCACTAGCACCTACATAACGTCTAGGCTTCCTCGTCCAGAAGCAGGCGCGGGGTTGGGCGTACACACATGTATATTACATAGTAGACGGCTTTCTTGCTTTCTCTTGCAAAACCCCTTCAAGCTGAGACTTGCAGGCATACTTTTCTAGTGCAGCAAAGATGGAATATATTACAGCGTCAGCTTCCTAGTTCCCATAATTCTGTATGTGAGATCCCCAACCGTTTATACGTCCAAACAGATATACAGGCAAAAAGAAACATACAAAAACATTACAAGTTTCAATCCGAATAAAAATTCTTAAGCGTGACCCCAAAAACATCATACAATACTGGAGCTGCAGTGAAAAGAAGTATAAAAAAAATGGTAGGCTACTATGAGTATATATATGATCAAGGAAAGTCTGCAATTAGATATTTGCACCAAAGGTCTCCTTATCTATGGCCAGGTAAGAACTTCCCTGTCAGGTCCTGGGGCCCTTATACTTTGGCACTAGGACCTGGCGGGTGAGAAGAACAGTGTTCTGATGAGGTTTCCTCTGCTCTATACCACACATAAAGCAAAAGACGACTTGTATGCACTCACCAGTTACTGTGTCCTTGCTGCTGCCATCCTCCCTGACCTCAGGCACGATGTAGGAGGAGATGGAAGCTGCTGTGTATCCTCTCCAACAACTAGATACTAGTCATGGCACGCCTGGTTAAAAAAGTTTTTTTTAGGCTCATGGTGCCACCAGATAGAGCAGAGGAGAAAAGCCAAACTGTGTTCTCCTGGCCTGGCAGATCCTGGGGACAGTGTATGAGGGTCCCAGGACCAGACAGGGTTTTTTTTTTTTTAAAGGGGTTATCCAGCGCTACAAAAACATGGCCACTTTCCCCCTACTGTTGTCTCCAGTTTGGGTGGGGTTTTGAAACTCAATTCCATTGAAGTAAATGGAGCTTAATTGGAAACTGCACCTGAACTGGAGACAACAGTAGGGGGAAAAGTGGCCATGTTTTTGTAGCGCTGGATAACCCCTGTAAAGCGGTAGTGCGGTGTTAAGCATTTATTCACTAAACACACAACCCCGGCCGCCATCTTAGGACAATGACGTCATCTTCAGGAGGCCAGACGGACCGCTCCAGCCCTCCCTCATGCCAGCCTTCCTCCACCGCGTCATCAGCTGCTCAGAGTATAACTATGCACAGCCAATCGCGGCTGAGCAGCTGATGACGCACTGGAGGGGGGCCGGCATGAGGGAGGGCTGGAGCGGTCTGGCAGGCCTCCTGAAGATTACATCATTGACCCAAGATGGCGGCCAGGGTTCACAGCGAATACGTAAGTATAATGCACCACACTTCCGGGTCTAGCGTGGGTGTGGGGTAACATAGGGAAGGGGGGCATTCACTTAAAGGGAACCTGTCACCCCCCGTGCCGGGGTGACAGGCTTCCGACCCCCCTTTACAGCCCCCTATACTCCCCTGATCCCGCCGGGTCCCGCTTCTGGATCCGGTCGGGTCACCGAGATCTCAGCCGCTGCAGCCCGTGCGCGCGCTGAGAGATGAGTCCAACACTCTTAGAGAATGACGGAGAGTCCAACGCTCCGTCATTCTCTATGAGTGTTGGAATCATCTCTCAGCACGCGCGCCGGGCTGCAGCGGCTGAGATCTCAGTGTCCCGACCGGATCCAGAAGCGGGACCCGGCGGGATCAGGTCAGTATAGGGGGCTGTAGCGGGTGGTCGGGAGCCTGTCACCCCGGCACGGGGGGTGACAGGTTCCCTTTAAAGAACACACATTACAGTGTTGTATAACTTTGTAATGTGTGTTATTTAGTGAATAAATACTTAACACCGCACTACCCCTTTAAGGCCCCGATCACACTATGGATTCGGCACTGAGATTTCATGCGGAAACCACCAGTGCAAAATCAGCGTCAATCTGTAGTGTGACAGGGCCTAAGGAGTTGTTGTGTTTTGTTTAGGTGTTTGTTTGTTTTTGTTTTTTTTTTATTTTTGTGGTCGTTGTTATGGATTAGAGGCAGATACTGAAACAATGGGGGAGATTTATCAAACATGGTGTAAAGTGAAACAGGCCCCGTTGCCCCTAGCAACCAATTAGATTCCACCTTTCATTTTCCAAAGAGTCTGTGAGGAATGAAAGGTGGAATCTGATTGGTTGCTAGGGGCAACGGGGCCTGTTTCACTTTACACCATGTTTGATAAATCTCCCCCATAGCCTTTTTTATTTTTAATTTATAGTGTACCTGTCGTACATGTACATGTTTTGATCGGTCAAGGTGTTCACACCTGTACCGAACACAAGAACAATCCCCGCTCTGTGTCAGTGAAAAGAGTCAGGCTCAAGGTCGTATTACATGAGGGGGAAGTAAGCACCGACCTGTCTGTGCTCGCTTTCTCCTCAGGCCCCGAGTGGGGGCCGCCCAAACAACCCCTATTACACGGCGCAACAAGCAGCAGACCGTGGCTGTACAAATCGTGCTTTCAGCATGATGATAGACCACGATCAGCCGACATGCCAACATGGACGTCTCTCCTTACTGTAATGATAAGGAGGGCACTGATGGAAAGTGATCTGTACAGAACTGGAAGTCTCAGCACATTATTAGTCTTAGGGGTCGGAAGAAAAACGACAAGATTTCAGGATGACTTTAAAAGATACCTAGTAACGTGGAAAATTTTAAAAAAGAGAAAACTGAAAAAAAGATTTACACAATATTATTGGATGACACATTCCCTTCACGCACGACCTGGAATAAGCAACTGGCTTTCACCTCTGTCAATGACAACAATGCATAACTGAGATCTGTATCGTCACTTTCACCTCTACTTAGATCACCCGGGTGGGGACAGGAGGACCGGCAAAACAAACACCTATGATAACGGATGGAACAATTACCATTGACTTACCAATGTAGAAAAAATCGTACATATAATTAAATACAAGTGTTTAATGTTATAATACATTTTTAGGTCCAATCACCAAATTTGTTTTCTGAGGTTCAAGATATTATCTAAAATTAGATAATGCACAAACAGCGCCCCCCTTGTCCTCAGGTTATGTGTGGTATTACAATTCAGCTTTATTCAAGTCAATGGAACTGAGCTGCAAGACCCCCACACCCAAACTGAGAACAGGAGAAGCGTGGTTTCTAGAAGAAAGTGGTCATGTTTTTCTAAGCCTGGATAACCCCTTTAAGTTTTCTAAGGTGAGTTTTACTGTATGAGAAAAGTGGAAACAACAAATTGTCAGCACATGCCATGTAAGGGACGGGGTTGGTTTTTTGTTTTGTTTTATAAAAACAGTAAGAAAACCAAATCGGGATGAGTGAGGGTGGGATCACACTGAGGAATTCACACAGATATTCAGGCGGATTCCGCGGCAAAATGCGTGTGGAATCAGCACGGAATTCCGCCCGTAAAGAATGAACATTGTGAATGTACAGTGGCTTTAATCGGCTTTCCGCTTATTTGTTCACACAGCGGAATTTCCGCGCTCAAAATTCCGCCGTGCATCCGCCACATGTCAATTCTTTGGGCGGATTCCACTAGAGGAATCCTATAGAAGTCAATGGGGCTTTAAATCTGCTTGAATTCCGCTCCTATTCTGCCAGAGCTGAATAGGGGAGGAATTTCAAGCATAAAACTTTCTGCTTCAATTTCTCGAGAATTCCTCAGTGTGAACCCACCCAAACACACAAAGCCACAGAAACGGGTGACAAAGTCCACAATAACTTGGCACTCCCTGGACGTTCAGATGAATTGCTAAGATATTGAACCTGTCCGTTACCTCTGTTCCTGTATAAACGTTCAACGATCGTAACTGAGGTTTATATTCCGGAATTCAGGAGGAAAATTATTCCTATTTCACACCCAAAAAGAAACTAAGGCAGTAACCACAATGGACCACCAAACAAATCACTACTGTAGTACTAGGCGGTATGCCTGGGGAGTCAGAGACATGGCTGATCCTTTGTGATCTTTTCTAATTGACTTGAATGGATTCTAATGCTGGGTTTACACGGAACGATAATTCGCCCAATCGAACGATTAACGATTTTGAAGCAACGATTTTATTTTTATAACGATCAGAATTTAGATGGAGAAAAATCGTTAGAAGATTCGTAAGAAAAATCGTTATTGCGATCGTTTTAGCCCATCTTTCACATAGGGTGAATCTTTAAAAGACTGTTTACACGAAGCGATCTGCGAATATTAAGCGAATGACGGACGGACGACGATTTGAGAACATGTTGAAAGATCAAAATGAACGATTTTTCGCTCATTGCCAGATCTTTTGCTGTGTTTACACGGAACGATTATCGCTCAAATGCGATCGTTATAGCGAAAATTCGAACAATAATCGTTCCGTGTAAACCCAGCATAAGGGTGCGAGCACAACAAGCACAGATAGATGTCTACAAGGCAAGGCTGGTGGGAACCTATACAAGGCAATGGTGTGGCTCTAGCGTTAAAGGGGTCGTCCAGCGAAAATCTTTTTTTTTCAAATCAACTGATATCAGAAAGTTATATAGATTTGTAATTTACTTCTGTTAAAAAAAAAAAAACTCAATTCTTCCCATACTTAACAGCTGCTGTATGTCGTGTAGGAAATGTTGATTTTTTTTCAGTCTGACACAGCACTCTCTGCTGACATCTCTGGCCGAGACAGGAACTGTCCAGAGCAGATTCATAGAAAACCGAGATCTCAGCCAGAGATGTCAGCAGAGAGCACTGTGTCAGACTCGAAATAAAACAACATTTCCTGCAGGACATTCAGCAGCTAATAAGTATGGGAAGACTTGACATTTTTAAATAGAAGTAATTTACAAATCTATATAACTCTCTGATATTAGTTGATTTGAAAGAAAAAGATTTTCGCTGGACAACCCCTTTGATCAGCCATCGACCACGCATCGGAATCAGTGATCAGCAGCAATTGATCATTCGCTCGCTGATGCTTTTACGTCCTGATTAAAAGGGTGTAATAGGGTCTTTGTTTCCCCGATGAGACGCCGGTTAACCGTTCTAGTTCTTCAGTGTCTTTAATCAGTGATGTGCGGAATGGACGTCACTTTGTCTATAACAGGGATGGGGAACCTTCGGCTCTCCAGCTGTTGCAAAACTACAATTCCCATCATGCCTGGACGGCCAAAGCGGAGCTTTGGCCGTCCAGGCATGATGGGAATTGTAGTTTGCAACAGCTGGAGGGCCGAAGGTTCCCCATCGCTGGTCTATATTATTATGTTGTTGCCCCTAATCTTCTGTTCCATTGAGGAGTAATCCAAGCCATATGGACCACTACATAGCAACACCAATGGATCCCAAGAGACCCATTGACTTAAATGGGATGTGTAAGGTGTCTACCATTGTACCAGTGGCCTACGGCCACCACAACGTGCCAACGTCCAGCAACTCTAGCCATTCTGCTTGTGTGTATAGAAGTATATACCATTACCAATCCCTATGGCAGCCACAGCTCATGGCTACCATCCAGCACACGTGACCCCCACTGGCCTGTGCACCACGTGACCAGTCAGTTATCACAGGCAGGCAGTAGCATGAATGGGATGGGAGCCCTATAGGGCCAATGTAATCCTGGGAATGAGGGTACAGGGGAGAGCAGCCCTCCGGCCGCCGGGGAGGCGCTGTTTCCGGTGGATGGACGGACGGGCGGGCGGCTACTGAGACAATAAAAGGGATGTCAGGAGACATGGCGGCGCTCACTGCTTCATTCCGGCAGCCGGGTCAGTCACTCACCTCCTGCTGCCCGTAGTCTCCGTACACCACCCGTCTTCCCCGGTAATAGCCTCTCTTTACCGACTGCGGGAATCTGTAATCAGGTGTCTCAGTGTCCCGCGCACACATCCGGGTCACGCCCCGCCCAGGATGACGTCACGCGTCAGAGTCTCGGCGCCATCTTGGGGTGGGCAGATGCAGCGAGCGCTGAGGGGATGAGGGTGCAGTTCTCGAAGGGGGCGAATGGGGGCAGCACTGGCGGGGCTTATGTGTATCCAGGAGCATTTACAACCTTATCTGGGATTGAGACAAGAGTCTCTATTACTGGAAGTTCACACACTGCAGATTTGTTGTGGTTTTTGCGCACTCCATGTGAGGAAACAAATATAAAAACCATTAAAGCTATCTACATGGAAAAACTCTAAGGTCCCATTCACAATAGAAGAAAATCTATATGGATATATGGAAATCTGGATAGATTTCTGAACCAATAGGATTGTATTGGGCAGGGACACCCTTCAAGATTTTTTTCATGCTCAAACTATAGATCCTGGCCTATGGGAAACTACCCAGAATTCTGTATGTGCTGCTTGAACACCCGGGCTAACGTCAGTACCACAAGGTGAAGTGTCTATCCCTTTAACGGCACCCTTAGGCTATGTTCACACTATGTATAAGTATGGCCGTCGTTGCCATCGGCAACAACGGACGTACTTTATGCACCTGTGAACATTGGCTGTTTCTTAATGGGATACCGGCCGGAGCGTTTACACATCGTATATGCTTTGACCAGGATCCATGCGGCGCCGCAAATAACTGACACGTCAGTTTTCTGCGGCCGCAATTCAATGTATTGCGGCCATAGGAAACCCTGTCTGTTCACACAGTGAAGCAAGCGGCTCCAGCCGCTCACTTCACTGTGTGCTATGGGAAGCTCTGATGCGGGCGTGCGCTGATGCGCCCACATGAGAGCTCTGCGGCCGGAAAGCACCCAGCCGGTACTTACGTAGTGTGAACATAGCCTTAAAGGGCGTAACCCGATGTGTTTTTACGCCATTCGCCCTGGGGTAAAACTGACGTGTTATATATGTTCCTCAAGTCGTTACGATTACAACTATATATAACATGTATAACTTATATTGTATCGGATGGCCTGTAAAAAATTCAAACCATTGTTAACCAATATACGTTCCTTAAAATCGCTCCATTCCCAGGCTTATAGCGCTTTTATCCTTTGGTCTATGGGGCTGTGTGAGGTGTCAGTTTTTGTCATGATGTGTTCTTTCTATCGGTACCTTGATTGCGCATATACGACTTTTTGATCGCTTTTTATTACTATTTTTCTGGATTTGATCGCGAACAAAAATTAGCAATTTTGCACTTTGGGATTTTTTTGCGCTGACGCCGTTTACCGTGCGAGATCAGGAATGTGATTAATTAATAGTTTGGGCGATTACGCACGCGGCGATAGCAAACATGTTTATTTATTTAAAGCCTGGGAAAAGGGGGGTGATTCTGACTTTTATTAGGGGAGGGGGCTTTTTCCTAATAACAATACTTTTTTTTTTTTTTTTACACATATACTAGAAGCCCCCTGGGGTTGGGGTTATTCCCCCCCCTGGGGTTGGGGTTATTCCCCCCCCTGGGGTTGGGGTTATTCCCCCCCCTGGGGTTGGGGTTATTCCCCCCCCTGGGGTTGGGGTTATTCCCCCCCCTGGGGTTGGGGTTATTCCCCCCTAGGGGACTTCTAGTATATATACTTTGATCTCTCATTGAGATCTTTGCTGTATAGTTATACAGCAAAGATCAATGAGATCGGCACTCGTTTGCTTTCAGCTGCTGCAGCCGAAAAAAAAACGAGTGCCGAGCCGGGGACGGCGCCATCTTGGAGCGGTCCCCGGCCGGCAGCAGTAACGGAGATCGCTCCTCCGGGGAGCGATCTTCCCCACTAGACACCAGGGAAGTGCTGCATCCGGTAATCAGATGCAGCTGTCATGTTTGACAGCTGCATCTGATTTCTGGATTAGCGAGCACAGCGATCGGACCGTGCCCGCTAATACCCGCGGTCCCGGGCTACAAGGAGCACCGGAAACCGCGGCGGTTCAGAGCGGGGTCTCCGCGCGGCCCGGCTCTGAACACCTCTTACGGGCGCATGACTTACAGGTACGTCATGCGTCCTTAAGAGGTTAAAGGAGTTATCCAGCGAAAATAGTTTTCTTTTCAATTAACTGGTTTCAGAAAGTTATATAAACTTGTAATTTACTTCTATTTAAAAATCTCTTATCTTCCAGTACTTATCAGATGCTGTATGTCCTGCAGAAAGTGGTGTATTCTCTCCAGCCTGACACACTGCTCTCTGCTGCCACCTCTGTCCATGTCAGGAACTGTCCAGAGCAGTAGCAAATCCCCATAGAAAACCTCTCCTGCTCTGGACAGTTCCTGACATGGACAGAAGTGGCAGCAGAGAGCACTGTGTCAGAGTGAAATGAATACACTGATACAGCCATAGGACATAAAAAAGTTTTCTAGGACTCCCTAGGGCTGCATCCAACTTCACCAGCTGCTGGTAATAAAATGCCACACGCTCGAGTTGCGCTCATCTCTAGTATTTACCAAAGTAGTCAGGATTAGAGATCAAGGGGCCTATTACACGGGACGATTATCGTCCGAAAAATCGTTAAATCGTTCAAATTTAAACGATAATCGTTCTGTGTAATTGCAGGCAACAATCGAAAAATTGTTCATATGTCACTGATCGTTGATTTAGATGTAAACCTAAAATTATCGTTAATCGTTCGCTGTAATTTCACATTCGTTCGCTCAATTTCCGCATTTTGTCACTAATCGTTCAGTGTAATTGCTCATTGTTCATTGTTTTGCTGGGATCAGATGGAGTAAACGTTCACAGTAACGATCGCAATAACGATTATTGTTCTGTGTAATATGGTGAACGATTTCCGGTAAATGATAAACAATCTCATTTGCGATTGTTTATCGTTAAAAATCGCTCCGTGTAATAGGACCCTAACACATTTATAGTGATAAGGAAGCGCTTTGTAATCTCTGCCATCCGGTCATCAGCTGCTGCCTTATAACTGACTGCAGCTCCTCCCCCAATGCCAGGGAGAAGCTGGATCCAATCCTGGGAAACTTGGAGAAGTCTCCTGGGACTGAATCCAGCTTTTCCAGACACCCGGGGAGGAGGGGCAGGGAGTTATAAGGCAGCAGCTGATGAGCGGATTCAGAGATAACTTCACTTCCTTATTACGGTAAATTCGCTCATCTCTAGTCAGGATTATAGATGAGCACTTACAGCAAGTTCAGGTTTGCACGCACTTTAAAGATCAGTACAGTGGTAACTTGGCTTAAGCATTACCTGGTTTAAGAGCTCACAGTTTTTCAAAATTGTGACTTGGTTTAAGAGCATTGCTTTGGTGTAAGAGCTCCCTGTACTGGGTGGGAGGGGGAGTGGGGGAGGGACATGGTCTGTATAGCGGGGTCTACAGCCCTGTACTCTGACCCAGGAAGACTCCCTCACCTTCCAAATCATAGCAGATCCACTTCAGGCTGGGGCTTACATCAGGGGACAGGACTGTGGAGGTAATCTCTGCATAGCTGTAACCCCTCTCTCCCTGGACAGAGATTGCTGTATGTATGTGCCCACATATGCTCATTCCTTCATGCTCCCTGCAGTCTCTGGCCGCCCTTGTGTTTCCCATCCTCCCCATTACTGTACAGTAACTTATAATATCACAGATTCTGCTGTTTCTGAATGTTTGTTTCATTTGTTTTACATATTATTTAGAATAATAAATCATTATTTTTGGGGTGTGGAACCAATTGTCTGCATTTCTATTATTTCTTATGGTACAATTTGCTTTGGTTTAAGAGTAGATTTGGATAACAAGTGCGGTCCTGGAACAAATTATGCTCGCAATCCCAGGCACCACTGTATTTGAATCCCAGTGACTGAAAAAGATGGATACAGCCCTGGGGCTGCCTTGAAAACATGTATACAGCGTATGCACAGAGCTTCAAAGGCCGAGCATATGGGTTCACACAAACCCAAACTTTACTGTAGGCTTAATCACCTCTAGTATGGATGAAAGGCCTACCTGATGCTGTACCAGGACCATTGCTTCAGTCAGCTTCTCATGACACTTAGGTCTTGGCCTTATTATGAATTTCAAGAAATTCTGTGTTTCCAGTGAGAAGGGTTTACACAGCACTGTACTAGATAGCATGTGAAGGGAGTACAGGTTACCGATGCACTGTTTTAAAGGAAACAAAAACCGCAGCATCACAAGAGAAAGGGTTAAACTTAGCTGCCACTGTTGCTGCTGATAATCTAAAAAGAAGAGATAATAAAGCAGTAAGTACACTCATCTGCCCTAAGCTGTATGGGTGCTGAGAGATGAGAACTCTTCATTAACTTTTGAGATACAGTGTGGATCATCTTTAGCAGGTGAATGGAAATTGGTACCCCTACTTCTTTAGTCTTGCTCTTTCTGTTGGTAGAGACAGATTTCCCTTGACAACAAGCAGCGGACAGCAGATTGCAGATTGGTGGCCAGAACTCAAGAGCTGTTTTCTCTATGTTAGGTATAACTCAAACAGAGGCAAGTTGTTTTAAACAGTGTCCAGAAAAGTATTTACTAAAATGTAATGAGACCTCACTGGGCCCTTTTAAAATATTGCAAATAATTGCTTTAGAAAAGGTCATTGATTTTCACAGATGTTACACTAAAAGTTCGGGTTCATCCATCCATCTTGCAGAGTGTTTAGGGTTTCAGGAACCAGAACTTACTGTAGTTTCGCTCATCTTTTATTTTAAAGTGTCACTGTCGTATTTTTTTATTTTTTTTGCAGAAATGAATAGTCCAGGCGATTTTAAGAAACTTTGTAATTGGGTTTAATAGGCAAATATGCCATTATCTGCATTCAAAAAGACTCCCCCCCCCCCCCCCCTCCCTCCTCTCTCTCATTCACTGCTCATTATCAGGAAATCATCACTCTCTTACATCAGTCGGGCCCCTGTGTAACCTATGGAGAAGGGAGGGGGGAGAAGGGAGATTAGTCACCAGCAGAGAACAAAGGATTACACAGTGGGAGCTGTATGAAAGCCAGTATTCAGAGGTCAGAAAGGTCAGTGCTGACTTCAGAGGAGATAGCTGTAAATTAACTCTGTTGTCCTGTTTTGGTGCCTCATCTCCCTCCACCCCTACCCTCTCCATAGAGAACCATGAAGACAGGGGAGAGAGCTTCAAACTGCTTTTTCATGATAAAAATGCATTTTTTGGCTAATAAACCCAATTACAAAGTTTCTTAAAAATCGCATGTTGCACTATTGTTTTCTGCAAAAGAAAGAAAAAAAAGAAAAAAGAAAAAAAGGACAGTGACACTTCAGGCATTACATTGAACTGAAAACCTTTAAAAGGCAAAGAACACATATCAAATATATACATTTTAATGTTTGAACTATTTACAGAACAAGCCCTGGAAGGCTCGACACAGTTTCCAAATACAAGTTGTCTGGCAATCAAATCACAGCTTCCACATTTTAGACAAACCAAGGTTTTAAATACAATAACTGATATTGCAGCAGTTTTACAAAAAAAACAGCAGTTCAGGTTCAAATTTAATCAGTCCCAATACAAAATAAATATTGGTCAGCTGTACATTACCACTACATAGAATATAGCGTGATCTAGCAACCCCCAGATTAGAGAGTGTATAACCCTAGCACATGCTGATGAAGGAAAGCAGGACGGACATTCCCCAGAAGGCATTGCACTGCATCTAAAGGAGAATGACACTTAACTTTGCAACAGCTTATTTAAAGGGGTATTCCAGCTTCAGTTATTTAAGTCACTGGTTAGCTGATCGATGCTAGGTCTTTTGGGGCGTCAGCAAAGGGGAAACCATTTCCCCCAGAATCAAGGTGGTTAAACACAGCAGTCATCAATCATGTGCCTTTCCACTCCATTCAGTCTTTAGTACTGACACACAGCCAATAACCGTGAGACACTGAAGGCCGTAACCGGTACCACCATTGAATTGGAGTAAGTTAAGCGGTGGGCGCTTGCTCAACTACTGCTCTGTTTGGACTCCTATATTGCAACTGGGTGGAAGTACACTGGGTACTCTGTTTTGGTGACTTATAGGGGTACCGGCAGTCAGACCCCAATCTAGCACCCATCCCGTGACAATGTTTTAGATCCTTTTAAAAGACTTCCTAAACCTGACCCTTGAAATATCTGCGGACAAGGCAACCCATCCTTCCTACTTCCTTTTAAGGGTCTTTTGAGATAAAATAAAAGTGTGCTTATCCGTCCCCACAATTATTGCCAAAAACACATCAAATGGAAATCTGTGACTGTATGAATTTTAAGTATAAAAGAATATAACAAAAAAAACTACCTTTTATTATTGGGCAAAATAAGATTTTCCTGACAGCAAACTTTTTTTTAATTTTTTTTTGTTCGGCTAGTCATGTTAAATAAAGGACATTAAAACGGGGAGTAAAAAATTTTGAGCAAGAAATGTTGATATAAGACAATGCAGCGTTGGGTATTACAACTGAAGAAAAAAAAAAACGAATTCGGCCCCATTGCACGAAATACGGCTTTTCAACTGCGCAAAAACAGCACCGTATGAGCAAGACCTTAGGAATATGGCTTAAAATGCTCAGGGTAGGAGACAACTATTGTTAGTGGGAATTTAGGCATAAGCGATATGCTTCTGAATCACAAAACGGGGTCAGAAGAAAGTAGTGTAACACCAGGAAGCCTAAATGATGGCAGGTCGCATCGTGTGCATCCCTCAGCCATCAGGCATGATGTGTAAGGGGTCTTGAGACAACATTTCTTTCGGCAATGTAAGAATGACACAGAGTGAAGAAGTGTTCATTTAAATTAGCGGACCTGTCTTCAAGTGAATAAAAAAAAAAGACTGTTCTTCGTATGTACAACAGGCGTGGAACTTAAGTGCAAACAGTTTGCAAAACAAATTGGAAACTTTAATATGTACATGAGCACAGACTTGAAACACACCAGGAGATGCCATTGTACAGTAGCTGCAGTTTTTAAACCGTACCAGTCGCCATGCTGGTTTACTCTTGTGCCTAAATACTGTGATGATCTCTAAGGAGTTCAATAGCTGAGAAGTTACCATTATTGGAAAAGAAAAAAAGAAATAAATCACACTGTCTATACTAAAGTCCAGATCTTACACGTGTCTGAGGACTGTGGAATCATGAACTTTGCTAGAAATCTGGGGCCGCGACATATTGTTTCTGTTTTTGTGGCCCTACTGACAGCAAAGATGTAATGGCATCGTTTGAATTTTTTTTTTTTCTTTTTAAATTAAGCCTTTGATGAGCTTTACTTCACGAGACCTATCTTTTTTGCTTCAGTTTCATATATTAGTAGCCTCCACATTTTCACTATGAATACTTCTGCTTCTTCATCCAGCACCTGTGGGAAAAAGAAAATAAATGCGTGAGAAGACTATGAATGTCATGATTTGTTCTTAAAGGTGTGCAGGATTTACAGGCCCAGCAGCAACATCCAAAGGAAACCTGTATGCCACCACCTCCAACCATGCATCATCTGGTGTACAGGCTGGAGGTGGCCCAACTGTGTATTAGAGCTCTCTTTCAATTCCTTTCTCTAATATTCTTATACTTTTGCTCCAGTATTGTAATGACTTACAGATATCATCACATTCACATGTATAATACTGGTGCATTTTGTCTGTCAATGAATGTATACTGAAATAAACACTTGCAAAAACAAAACGGGGGGAGACTTACCATGGCAACATCATCTAAAATGCTTTGCGGTGAACTGTGAGCCATCACCTATAATAGAAATTAAAAAAAAAAAAAATCAAATAAGATATCAGAAATGTAACACGATTTGTCAGATACTTTTATTTGTCCCATTTAAATGTGAAATACATATCTATTCTGCCAGTAATGTTTGTATTACAACTGTAAGAGAACCCCCTCTACAGTTCTTGCTAACCTAATAAAGGTTTAGAAGAACCATAGGAAGGAAGGCACTCTGGTTCTTGGGGCACGAATACACACCAACAGGTAAATGGACTAGGGTTTTTTTGCCTATATGAGCAATCCTAAAGGCTTTACCCCATTGCATTCAGTGTTCCTTAGGTCTATAGGCAGGTAGACAGCATTACACCTCAGTATTTATGAGCATGCTTTCTGATGCAGTGACCTAGTGCTACCATTATAAACAACGCACAGAGCTAAGGCATCCGGCTCCTGTACATGTGTACATGTGTATTTCTGACAGTGCTGTGGCTGACACGGTGTCAGCACAATGAGCTCTATAAATACTTTCTGCATGGAAAACCACCTCACACCACACTTACAAACTACAATTACTTACTTTGGAACACACAAAATCAACTAGCGTAGCTTCTTCCTCGCCAATATATTCAATGATCTTCTTATTGATCCACGGTCTAATTCTACGCTCCATTAACGTCTAAGAAGTGGAGATGAATTAATTAACATGTTACAAGTCATGTACATAAACACTATGGAAAACATTAGTCTACATCATGCAGCTACATACAGGACACTCTTGGCATACATTGGGTCAAGTGATTTAGACACATCTTTAAAGGGAACCTGTCACCCCCCGGGGCGGGGTGACAGGCTCCCGACCCCCCCCCCCCCCCCCCCCGCTACAGCCCCCTATACTCACCTGATCCCGCTTCTGGATTCGGTCAGGTCACGGAGATATCAGCCGCTGCAGCCCGGCACGCGCGCTGAGAGTCCAACGCTCATAGAGAATGACTTAGAGTCCAGCGCGCACCGGGCTGCAGCGGCTGATATCTCAGTGACCCGACCGGATCCAGAAGCGGGACCCGGCGGAATCAGGTAAGTATAGGGGGCTGTAGCGGGGGGGGCTGGGAGCATGTCACCCCGGCACGGGGGGAGGGGGTTGGGGGAGGGGTGACAGGTTCCCTTTAAACTTTAGAAGTGGCAAACCCCTTGCTATAGACTTAAAGCGAATGCCGCCAGCCTCCGTGTCATGACGACACTCTATGGGAAGCTCACGCACCGCATCACTCAGTGTCTCTCCAAGCTGAAGAATGAACATGTTCATTCTTCAGCGCCAAGAGATGCAGAGCGCAAGCCTCCCATAGAGTGTCATTATGACACAAAGGCTTGCTCTGTATGAACGGGGCCTAACAGGGAGTTTGGACAAATTTAAATTATCAATCTATTTCATATTTCTTACTTTCTATCAGATGTGGGACAGATGCCTAAGCTTCACCATAACTAAAAGAATTAAGTAATTGGTATGAAGGGTTTGGTAGCTAACAAATTTCACACAGCCATTAATAAAAGTCACTGAAAACCCCCAAAATGCACTCACGTTGTCAACAATGGACCAATCCAGAGGATACGCAAACAGCTCTGGTTTAGCTGTGGGGATTTTCTCTATAAGACTCTTGATATGTTTGCGTTTTTCTTCAGTGTTCACATTATTTTTGGCAGATGCTTTGTCGTCATCACCATAATCCAACGGCACCAGTTTCCTTTTCCGAGGTACCTCGTCGCTGTCTTCATCTTCAAATTTATTAAAAACACTATCTACTGGCAGCTTCTTCCTTTTAGCAGCATTTGTTTGGCTTGGACTACTGGAAGCACCTGAGTTTTAAGGCAAGATGGCAAAACATTATATAGTGTTACAAGACTACTACTCATAGTTGCTGCTGCTACTACATACATTTCAGGATTTTAGCATTTAAAATCCACTGAAAAACACAAATAATATTAGTACTCAACCTTTACTATTCTATCCATTAAGGGGATTTATTATATAAGGAAAAGCAGCAACCTTCTAAAATGTATGCAAGGGAAATTGAAGGTATTATCCAGGATTAGAAAAGAAACATCTATTTTCTTGAAAAAACAGCACCACCCCTGTCCCTAGGTTGTGTGTGGTATTACAGTTCAGCTCTATTCACTTCAATGGAACAGAGCTGCGATACCCACACCCAGACTGGGGACAGGGGAGGTGGTTTCTGGGAAAAGCGGTCATATTTTCCTTTCCTGGACAAACCCTTTAAAAAAAAAAAAAAAGAGAGGTCCCACTGTTACGTGGATAGTCACTTTACAGTTGAGGTTGGAAAAGTAAGTCTAACTCACCTAATTTGAGACTGAGACCTATTTTTGGTCGGTATTCCTCTTGTGGTTGCTGTTCTGGTGAATTTTCATGTGGAATAATAATACCACAAGGAGATTCATCCCCAGGGGAGTTAGGGGTAGCGTGGCCACTACCAGAAGAGACAGATGGGGCGGAGCTAATAGGCCGCATAGTAGGCTTAAGGCAGGGCTTTGGTTCAGGCTCTTCTTCCTCCTCAATAGGTTCCTCAATTTTCTCCTCTTTGATGGGTTTCTCTTCTTCCTCTTCTTCAGATTCTGGCTGTGGCTTAACCTGTGGTGGCTGCCTTCGCCTTTCTGCCTCTTGTTCCATCTGCATTGGAACACACAATGATCATTTACAAGTACAAAACATACATATACTAATATTGCATTTGGTCTACTCTGAATACAGATATGAAAATTTCACCATTTAAACCCTACAATAGAAAGTTAATCATTCTGCTACATGTCAGAAATTTAAAGGGCTTGTCCAGGCTTAGAAAAACAACTGCTGTGCTTTCTTCCAGAAACGCCACCTCTTCTGTCCTCAGTTTTTGCATTTTGCAGCTCAGTTTTATTGAACTGAATGTAGTTGAACTGTAATACCTTGCAACCTGAGTTCAGGGGTGGCGCTGTTTTTGCAAGAAAGCAGCTTTGTTTTTTGTTTTAACAGTGAAAACCCTTTTAACTGGCATAATATCAAACAGTCACTAGACTAACTGTCCCAAAACACATAAGAGCAAAATTACACAAATCTGACAACAATCTAGTGTGAATAGTCATACCCCGGATACATGTTCAGGGATCAAACGGGCACTTGCCCGAGAACATGCCAGAGAACACATGCACACTCGGCCAACCATGTGTATAGAAGAGTCAGAAAGAAAGAACAGCTATGATGCATTGTCACCTTAACACATAATTTACACCACTTTCAAAGAGGTTTGCTAGTAAGTGGGGGAACAAATCCATTTAATACAGACCCTCTGAAGCTCAGCATCCGGATCTGGATGTCCCTCTGCTAACAACCGCTGCCTGATTTCCTCAAGCTCTTCTTTCTCTCGTTTGCGGTCACGCTCATCGCCTTCAATTTCTTTTTCCCTGTCCCGTAATCTTTTCTGGAGTGCGCTACCTCTGAAAAAATAAATAAACAGGATTCACATTTGTGGACATGCAAAAAAATAAAAAATAAATTCAAAAACTACACATACCTGTAATACTTTGGATCATCTCTGTCATCATCATAATCTTCCAAAAACTCCTTTAACCTTTTGGCTTCTTTTGCCTGTTAATGCAGCAGGAATAGAAGTGTAATGAGAAAAGGTGGTGTTTGGTGGAATGGATTGGAACATATACTTTGGAACATCGCAGAAAAACATACCATATCTCTGCGTTTTTCTTCCTCCCGTTCAGCTTCTTTTTCATAATCTCTAGCTTTTTTCCTCTCTCTGATCTCCCAGTTTTTAAGACGCTAAAAAAAGGAAGGAGGACGGTTTAATTGTGGCAGTGTATCCAAATGCGAAAACTATTTTTTTGAATTTCATCTAAAAAAAAACCCAACATTTTTAAATGCTGAAATCATGTTTACACTTACCTCTTGGTATGCAGCTTCCTTTTCACGCAGTTTTCTTTCTAGTTTTCGTCGCTCATACGTTTCTTCTTCATCTTCCTCTCGGTCCCTTTTTTTCTCTTTTTCTCGGTCCCTTTCTCTGTCTCGCTCTCTCTCTCTTTCCCGCTCACGTTCCCGGTCCCTATCCCTATCTCTGCTTTTCTCCCTGGAAGAGAAGAGAAAAAAAGTAAAATCTCTTGGTTTTTTTGGTATATGCTAGTTAGCAGGTCTGATGCACTGGGGCCCAGCACACCAATATCTTCTCTTATTGCTGACGCACCTCATTATTCTTCATGTTTGGCCAGGCTGGGAACTGAAAGGTTTATATACTTGAATAGTAATGAAGTACATCAGCGATGGGAGGAATCTGTGAACTGGGGGCTATAACTATAACCATAGCTCTGTAGATGACCAAGTCTGCTTGAGGCAATAGCATAGCAATGATCATTATAAGTGATCTAGTGTTTGCCTGTAAGAGTCCCCTGGTTGGACTTAAAAAGTGTTTGTAATAACCACAAAGGAAATTGTTCAAACTATACAGTAAAAAATTTTTTGATCCTGCACGGTCAACGTTATAAAATGCAAACAAAATTATAGACCTCCAAAAGTACTAAATTTAGTTTCTCTTTCAATTTCACCTTACAAATATTTTTCCCCCCATATTACCATACATTGTATATTTAAATAGAAATTGTCAGAGGTTTACCTTGATCGACTCCGATCTTTACTGTGATCTCTTCCACGATCTCTATCCTTGTCACGATCTCTGTCTCTATCGCGCTCCCGGTCTCTGTCTCTCTCTTTGATTCTGTCGCGATCTCGTTCTCTCTCTTTCTCCTTCTCGCGCTCTTTGTCTCGTTCCCGTTCTCGCTCTCTTCTCTCCCGCTCGCGCTCCCTCTCTCTCTCCCTCCGTTCTTTCTCAAACTCTTGTCTCTCCTTTTCCTTTTTGCCCTTTTCCTCTTCTAGTTTCTACGAAAAGAGACAGGACATATTAATGCAAAAATTATCTAGCGACACATACAAAATAAAAAACGAAAAACAAAAAGACAATCGAATGTGTAGCAAAAAAGAAAAAAAAAAAAAGGCACAAGACTAGATTCCGTGCAAGTATATAGCTACAAGGACCAGCAATCTCCAACCATGGTTTTCTAAGGGATCCAGAGCTCAAGCCAAAGCAGCACTTCATATCCAAATGTGGAGGGGGGTAGAACGCTAGAAAAATAAAATAACATGGGACACATGGTGGCTAGAATACAGAGCACTAGTACACAAAATTGTCCATTTGTTGACCTCAATCGCAGTAAAAGAATATAGCTGTACATAACTATTTTTCTTTTGTCAATACCATAAAGGTAGGCGCACAATTAAGTCAGTCACCCCCAACCCAGAGGTTCAAAACAGCAAAGCACTGGTGTCAATCTCGCTACTCTCCAGCTGTTACAAAACTACAATTACCATCATGCCTGGACTGCCAAAGCTTAAAGAGAACCAATCACGGATGAAATTACTTTTTTTATTCCCTAATTCAATGTAACTCTTTTTAAGAGTTGGCACGAGACAGGAAACTCCCGTCATGCAGAGCGGCAGGATAGGTTCCCATGATCCTTTGTCCGCTGGTCCGTTAATTCACAGTGGTCTCGCGCTATACAGCGCTAGATTGCTGTGTATTATCAAAAGTGCCTGTTCTCTGACCTATTCATGAAGATACAGACTGCCTTTGCAGTCTGTATCTTATACTTTACCTAATCGTCTGCTTCGGTACAGCAAAGACGGGCGCCGCCATCTTGATGACGTCACTTGCGTTCCAGCGCTGGAATGTAAGTGACATCATCAAGATGGCAGCGCCCGACCTTGCTGCACCGAAAAAGAGGATTAGGTAAAGTAAAAGATACAGACTGCAGAGGCAATCTATAGCTTCATAAATAGACTTAGGGAGAGATGAACTTTCATAATAGGGGCAGTAAGTTTTAGGTGACTGGTTCTCTGTAAAGCTTTTTCTGTCTAGGCGTGACAGGAATTGTAGTTCTGCAACAGCTGGAGGGCCTGAGTTTGACATCTGTGCACTAAAAGCCCAAAAAGCTGGTGACCAGGTGAGGCAGGCGTCAGTCAGTCATTCAGAAATCACGTCTTTCGAAGTATTTTACAAGAAAGGCTAAATTGCTAACATGAAATGCTGCTTTTAAGAGCAAAAGGAACACAAGAAAAGGAAAGTGGAGTGTGTACTTGTGAGCTTTTAAAAGCTGTAAGTACACCAAGGCCCAACTCCATACTGGTAGGCATGTTGAGTAAATGCAATGGCAACATATACCTACAACAAGACTAGGAATATGTCAGCAAACTTACAAATGTTGGTTTAGCTCTTCACAGAATGATGCTAAACAGAGAAACTGCAGGAAGGTTGGAAATCACTTGCGACATGGAATCTACAGGGATATCCATTGGTTCCATAGCAATAGCCAAAAAAAATATTTTATTGTGGGGGGGAGGGAAAAGTGTGTCTAAGCCCAAAATACCTTGAACACATTGGAAATAAGACATCCACAGATTTTATCCATCCTTGTTAGCAATTGTTTTGAATTAACTTACAGATGATGTGCTAGGACATGGCTCTCCAACACGGGATTAACTTTGCCTACAAGCTATGATTCTGGGAGGAAGAGCAAGTACATTTTCAAAGACAAACAAGACCATTCTGGGTGCACAAATGTCTACGTATCACATAGCTTAGATTGTATCGCTTTTACCAACACATGACTTCTCACTCCTTCGATCTCATTTTACAGATAATTACACTACAACATTACAATCATGGCATTTTCTTTCTTTTTTTTTTACAGAAAATAAAAACATCCAAAAGAAAATCATTGAAAGACATCTTACCTTTACAACCAGCTGCCTTTGGATCCCGGGGGGGAAGAGTATGTACAGGTAAGAAGGGACAGAGCAAGGACAGACAGAAGGGAATGCATTCACTATGCAAATGCAGGAGGTCATGGCCCAATGGGATTAGCCTAGCGTGTCTCAGCAGTACAAGCATTGCGAGAAACAAAAAGAAATAATAGAACACAAAGTGCATCACAAAAGGAGAACTGTATATATAAGTGGCCAGGGATTACATTGGAACTGTACTGTATCTCTCTTTGAAAACTTACCTCTTTTGGACATTAGAACTGTAAAGTATCTCCACCAGAATCATCAATACTTACATTTTAATTTCTAGAAGATCCAAGTTTCATGTGTTGATCCAAAAAATATTACATGCAAGGATTATTTAAATCCTGGGACTAGGGGCTTATAGCATATACTAATTGGGTATAGAAATAAGGCTACGTCTTTGGCCATATATTGGTTATCTAGATTAAAGGGGTATTCCGCTCAAACATAAGTTTTCATACGTTGCTGCCCATGGTGAGACTAACAATTACTTCCATACTTGTTACCTTTCAGTCTCCTTCCCAGAATTCTGAGCAGCAGCTGTCTGCTAAAGACACAGAAAACAGCGTGTGAGCTTTTCTCTGTCTCCCTCTCTTCCTCCCCTTCCTTCTGAGATGGCTGGTGTAAACAAGTCCCTGGCAGGCTTTATCTTCAACTTTACAGCTTCTTTGTAATGCTCGGAGGGTTAATCTGAGGTAAGGTTGCTGAAGAACTCAGTAATTAACCATCCTAGCATTACAAAGTTGCACATAGGGACTTGTTTATCATCAGTCTCAGAAGGGAGGGGGGTGGGGTGGGGAGACAAAAGCTCACACTGTTTTTTGTGTCTTCAACAGAAAGTAGCAGCTCAGAACTGAGGGAAGGAGACTGAATAGATAACAATTGGAATTATTGGAATCACCATGGGCAGCAACATATAAAAAGTTATGTCTGAGCGGAATAGCCCTTTAAGTTGTTCCCGTGTATGTGTAGTTTTATTTGCACTTTGTTAGTATTAGAAGAAACAAAAAGGGAAGGAGAAGGATAGGGTAGGTAGAAATCACAGCATAGACAGGAAAAAATTATAAGAAAAGTCTTACCTTATTGTCTTCAGATTCATCAGTGCTGTAAATGGACACCCCCTACATTACTCATACCCTGACAGCCATAAGGAGGCTGCAGTGTTATTTTAGAAATCCCTACCAAACATGCAAAGGTTCACTGTGCTCCGTGAGCTCTACAAAAACACAGCAGAGCCTTTACAATCACTCCAAATGTCAGAACTGAACACAACCCCTTTGCAAATAAGGTTCAGATTAAATGCAAATGATTCTCAAGCATATTGTCTTACTGCACGTCTGCAGAACAGTATAATACAGAGTTGCGTACTCTGTCGGCCTTAAGACTTACTTAACACAGCTTAGATTAACTTGTAAACCTACAGAAACGCTGAATAGGAACAGCTCTTATACAGAGCATAACCACCCACAGTGCACAACACATAGGCCCCCTTAAAACCATTCCGAAGTTGTTCAACAACCAAGCCAGTTGCCGCTTTGCACATTTTTCAGAGGGGGTATCCGAAAAATATAGTAAAAAAACAGGAGCTCATACTTACATTCTTATTCCACGTTACTTTCCAAGCTGAGTTTCATCTTGCATTAGTCACCATATGATCTCTATCATAATGGTGGGGGTCAATGAATAGATTAGCTTTATAGGGAATTTACAAATCTTCCATGCATCTTAACTGTTGCGCATGTGGAAACCACTGATCTATTTTGATTCACTAAAAGCATGTAGAAAGCTTTTTTACTCATTTAGCTCTTCAATACAGTAAGTGTGATGGTGTTTAAGCTATGGCTGTATATGGTGGTGAGGTGGCTATAAATATTTAAATGCTCTTAGCTTTCGCTTGATGGCATAAAGCTTAGTCAGTTTTTTTTTTGTTTTTGTTGCCACATACTATCAGCTGAAAACATGACTGACAGTAACAGCGCTTTACAATGGTTAATGTCAATCGCTATTTAGGAAAGACAAAGCTGAATTTCACTCTCTACATTCATCTTCTCTGACATATTAGACATGATGCTTGTGTTAAAGCTATGTGGGCTCTTGAATCTGTAAGGAGCACATTTTCACCAGAAAAAAAGGAGACAAAAACAAAGATTACCTTGTGTGTATCTCTGAATTTACTGATCTCGCGTGATATCAGGTCTCGCTTATCTTCTTCCATTTCTATGGCGTTTATGTCTTCTTGCTGTGAGTGAGTAAGCTGAAATTGAGTGTTGAGTTCATCTGTTTCTCCGGCATGATGAATAATTTACCCACACCACCATCTTCCCACAATAGTATACTCACTGATAACTCTTCCTTCTTATCTTTCCTTTTCTTTTTGGGGTGTGATTCAGAGTCTAGAGATGGAGCATTGAGCTCACTGGAATACTCTTTTATCAGAACATCGATTGCACTTCTTATAACACTATCCCGTCTTTTTGTTTCTTCGTCAAGGTCATCGTCTTCGTCAGCTGCTGACTCAGGAAGGGCATTCTAAAGGATAAAAAATAAATAAATAAAGGGTGTTAATTTAAAAACACGTTGGTTACCCAACAATTTTGTGTTCCTAAAGGACTTCACTTTACACCAGTGATGGAATAATGCAAACCTTACTTGTAAAGTTGGCGTGCAAGGAGGCATAGCCTGCTGCTATGCCAGGTTTATTACAATTTATGCAAAGGCAGTGTAAATCATAGCTAAGATGCTTATGTAGCTTTCAGAAGCACAGTGCCTGAGCAGCTTCATTGTCCAATACATATATAATTAAATGTGAGACTTTGGGACATTATAGCACTTAGGCTGGGTTCACACTACGTTTTTGCAATCAAAGTTTTAATCCTTTTTTTTTTGCAAAAAAAAAAAAAAAAAAAGGGGATGAAAAACTGATGAAAAAAATTGTGTGACGTTTTTCCATTACACAAAAAAAAAAAAGGATCAAAACAAATCAGTTTTTTTAGCATACACAAAAAAAAGTGGTCGACCTCATTTTTGTGTTTTTTTTTATAATGGAAGTCAATGGAAAAACGGATCAAAACGGATGCACACAATTGCATCCGTTTTTTTTCATCAGTTTTTTTGCAAACAGCGTAGTGTGAACCCAGCCTTACAGATATTGTATGCATTGAGTTTTACCTGTCTCTGCTGACTTTGCTTTAATTACTTTTAGTCACTATTGTTATGGTGCTTTTTTCACTTCTACAGACTCTTACCCCAAAGGCTTCTCTCATGCTGCAATATCTCTCAGATACAGGCTGAGTGACTGCCTTATTCAGCGTGCTGTACTACCATGTTTGTTTACTAAGGACGGCTTGCTCTGTACCTAAGCTCTTCTAACTTGAGTCATCCTACATCAGACTGTATGCCCTTAGGAGCAGGGTCCTCACCCACCTATTTGATTTGTTAGTCCCAAGTATGTTTGTACACTTGCCCTTTAAACTGTAACACTGCAGAATATGTTGGTATAATATAATGAATTACTACATGTGCTACTCACCCCATTGGAAGCCCTCCTGCTCACTTTCCATTCATCCAGTTGGGCTTTAGTCTTAGCATCTACTTTTACAAGTAGTTTCTTTTCACCAATCTGTAGATCATGGAGTAACCGCAATGCTCGCAGAGTAGATTCAGGCTCTTTATATTCACAAAACCCAAAAGCTACACAGAATTAAGAAGAAAGGAAAAAGGACGGCTTACAAAAAGTCTTTTAATTTTTAAAAGCAGACATAACTATACTACCATCCTCCCTAAACAAAAAAAACAAAACTAAAGTTTGGAAACAACTTGACACATTGGGGGACATGTATCAAGACTGGCATACTCATACGCCAGTCTTAAAAGAGGATTTTTTACTCACCGTAAAATCTCTTTCTCGTAGTCTTCATTGGGGGACACAGATACCATGGGTATAGGCTGCTGCCACTAGGAGGCGCTGACACTAAGAAAGAAACAAAGGAAGTGACTCCTCCTGAGCAGGATATACCCGCCCACAGGCACTGAGGTAAACCAGTTTGTGCCAGAGCAGTAGGAGAAGTCAAGAACAGGTAAAGTAGGAATAACACCAAAAACTGAGAAAACTACCATACCGATGAAAAACCCAAAATAAAAATGGGTGGGTGCTGTGTCCCCCAATGAAGACTACGAGAAAGAGATTTTACGGTGAGTAAAAAATCCTCTTTTCTCGTGCGTCTTATTGGGGGACACAGATACCATGGGACGTCCAAAAGCAGTCCATGGGGTGGGAAAGATAACCGCTAGACAAGAGCGCTTGGCGAGAAGCCACAAAATAGCACCAACACAACCATCAAATAGGAATAGAGCAAGGGTTGATGCTGAATGCGTCAGAGAAAACCCCGACAGGTCCGCGGCAAAGGAAAGCGGGTCTAGTCCCTGGAGCAACGTGCTGCACTGCAGAGTGGGTTGTGGCCTTCCTAGAAGCCAGCAACATGATGTAACATTGAGTCCAACAGAACTAGTAGGCTAGATGTGGGGAAAAAAGCAGACGCCCAGCCAAGTAGGCGACCACAGGCGGCAGGGACTTACTCTGAGGTAGAACAGAAAAAAGGCAAATACAACCATGACGGGAGAGACTGGAAAGTGTTTCGTGGCACCTAGAGGCCTAAGGCGTCAAATAAAGGAGAAAGGACTGAGAGTCTCTCATAGAAGGTGCTACATGAGATGCAGGAGAAGCTGCGTCCCTGACTATGGAGCAGGGAAGAATGGCCAGGCTGGAAGCTCCATAGGCCTAGGAGTACAGTCTTCACTGTGAAGAGAAAGCCATGGCCTATGACATGAGTTACCCCATCTGAGAAACACATACATGTTAATAAGAATAAAGCTTTCCAAGCATAATGCAGTCCAGGGAAAGAAGGAGAGGGAGAAAAGAAAACCGTGATCTGAATCTTGAGCAAGTTGTCCTGAAAAGAGTACAGTAGTACCTGGTACCCCGCAGTGTCCGACAGAAAAGATGAGCAGAGGAAGCCGGTAGGCTGGGAAAAAAACAACTCCATGGGCTGTTAAAGCCTCAGAAAGGAGGTCGATCATATAAAACACTCCGCTTCAAGGAAGCCTAGAGGTACTCGAGAGCATGGAGTCAAAGAAGAAAACCGTCGAGGGAGGTCGAGGTAAGGCTTATAGGCACGGGAGTTGTCACAGGACAATGGGAACAACAGTTAATACATAGACTAGAGTCCATATGTAGACTAGATCTGGAAACCAACGCCTCAAAGGGTGAGCAGAGACGTTGCTTGAGAAAGGAACCTTATGCGGGATCCAATGGCCACATTGAAGAGATTAGCGGATCAACCAGCTCAACCGGATCCCTAGGCAATTGGAAAGGCGAGAGCCAGATGCATTCTGGTGGACAGAGCAACAGGAAAACAAGGGGACTTTAATGGTTAATGAAAAAAGATGATCGAGAATTGGCAACTTGCCGAACAAATGAAGCCTGGCCAGAATGCAATAGGTTCGGAGACGATAGAGCCTTAGGTAGGGCCAGACATGGGCCAGTGAACAACCCTGTTTGCAAGTAGAGGAAATCTTTAAGGGAGAAGTTCTCGAGGACTCCACATGGGAGACAAGATAAGGGAGGGGGACCGGGAGTCCCATCTGGAGAGCATGGCAGGTCAACAAGAAGACCAAGGACAAGCAAGTCAAGCAGGAGTGCTCATAGGGGCCAATGAGGGCTGAAAACCCACACCTGCCTGTCGGAAGAAGCAATCTCGGAATAACAGTCCTCTGGAGGACTGTAGGATACCTATTATACTAAATATTCCATCCTCACGGAGGAGAGAAGGACTGCTTGAAGATTTCCTGACTGAGTAGTAAAAAACCAAACCTAGGATAGGGGGGTCATGCACAACAGTGTGCTACTCCAGAGCGTAAGAATAACTGTGTATGCGGGAGCACTGCAAAACCCTGAACTGAGAACAACAATGCTTCATAGTCCATATGGCCAAAAAAGGACACTTGGAGAAGCTAGACCACAAAGGGACCATACACCTAGGCTTAGGACGGTAGAGAAACAGTACAGGCAGTAAACAGGAATCCTTACCCTGTGAGACTGCAGCTGCCTAAGAGAGAGAAGACTAAATACTAGCCATGTTGGCCATAGGCAGATGCAGAAGGAGAAGTCCTAAAGCAGCACTGTGAGTCATGTAGGCAGTCGATGTCCTACATACACCAGGGGTAGAAGAAACCCTTACTGTTTTACCTGAGGAACCGAGAGGCCTCACTTCACTCACATCAAAGAGAAGAGGCAATGTGGCTGGTGCTGACCAAGGACAGCTTCCTGAAGTAGAGCACCATGAGACAATAAGAACAAACCTCGCTGAGGGCCATCCGCAGTATAGCAGAGGGGACGGTCTAAGCAATACAATACTACTACTGTTACTAAGCCATACTACTGGGTAACAGCCAGTGAAACAAATGCCAAAACATGGTAGTTATGCCCAGATGAAGGACAGAAGAACCACCCTGACAGTACCAGGATGAAATAGTGACTGTACCTATATGCTGCCGGCCACTCAGAGGACCAGAGTATGACAGTACAACAGTCCGGGGGCAGGTAAAGCAGGGGGTTCTGTACCTTGTGTAGTGGGACACGTAGCAGGATGCTCGGGCTTTAGAAAGGATATGGCCCGAGAGGAATAAACCAAGGTTACACTGCCCGAGAGCAGGTAATGAGACTTGCTAGTGGAAACATACAGAAGACGAAATGGTGTGGTAACAAGTTACCCTATGATGATCCCCTGAAGTGACAGGCACCGATCATGGGAGTCCTACGAGGATGAAAGGTAATATACAGGGTAACACGAGCAGAGTAGCTGCAAGCAGTAAGTAACCAAGGACCAGCATTCAAGAGATACAAATCCCTGGACTGGAAGCAGGTAATGTGCCTGGTCAGACCTGTAAACTAGACAAGCAAACAGAAGCCTACAGGGTGTGCTCTGGGAGCAGGGAAGAGAACAGGACTGTGTCCCAATGTAGACGAGAACTGGACACGAGAAATGCCAAGCATCACCACTATAATGCACTATAATGAGTGGACCTGAAGAAGGTGTATTACATTGTGTAACAGAATACCACAACCTGTGCACACCAAACTACAGGTAATGTAGTTGGAGCCATATCATGCAACAGAGGGCAGAGCTCTGAATCACCTTGTACCACCACCTGGGAGGTGATAACATGTCCAGTTCTATGTCTCTGACATCATGTAGTAAAGGAATCTATGTCATGAAGATGAGAGGCAGGTCTGAAGCACCGCCCGCTAAGGGGTGATGTGAATGACAGGACATGTGTCGTGCTTGTGACATCCTGTAGCAGAGGGGGAAGCTCTGAGTAACACAGGAACAATGATTGGCAATGGGTGATGTGTCTGGTCCCATAACCTGTATGACCAACCACGTAGCAGACGGTTCTCCTGGTTGGGAAACCGTGTAGCAGAGGGTTCTGCTCAGAGCCCAGATACACCGCCTGGAAACAGGTAACGTGTCTGGTTCCGTGTACTTACCGTGACACCGTGTAGCAGAGGGTTCTGCTCAGAGCCCAGATACACTGCCTGGAAACAGATAACGTGTCTGGATCCGTGTCCTGCTCGTGACACCATGTAGCAGAGGGTTCTGCTCAGAGCACAGATACACCACCTGGATAGCGGGTAACGTGTCTGGTTCCATGAACTTCTTGTGACACCGTGTAGCAGAGGCTTCTGCTCAGAGCACAGATACACCACCTGGATAGTGGGTAACGTGTCTGGATCCGTGTCCTGCTCGTGACACCGTGTAGCAGAGGCTTCTGCTCAGAGCACAGATACACCACCTGGATAGCGGGTAACGTGTCTGGTTCCATGAACTTCTCGTGACACCGTGTAGCAGAGGCTTCTGCTCAGAGCACAGATACACCACCTGGATAGTGGGTAACGTGTCTGGTTCCATGTACTTCTCGTGACACCATGTAGCAGAGGGTTCTGCTCAGAGCACAGTAAGCTCCGTCTAGTAGTGAGTAACGTGTCTGGTGCAGTGTCCTACTTGTGACACCATGTAGCAGAAGGATCTCACTGAGGACACAGAAACACCGTATGGTGATGGGGAATGTGTGTGCGTATGTGGTTGGAGGGGAACCAGAATGTGTATATAAGTAATAATGTAATCTTAAATATATAAAATCTGACACAGAGGGGTCAACCAGCACCAAAAATGCTGGATCTGCAGACCAAGGGTTGCTGGAACATTATATGGAACATTGGCCATAATAAAACATGATGCAAGCCATTCTTATATATGTAATGGTGTAATAACCACTTCCACCAGTAGGTGGCAGGAGAAGCTGCTGGGAATAGAACAGTGTGTGTGGTAGCTCTCCCGGGAGAGAACAGGAACACACACACACACAGACACACGGCAGGATGCTGCAGTCCGCAGCACCCGAAAAGGGGCGGGGCAACCCGGGAGGGGGCGGGGCATCACAGTGAAGGCTCCACAGAGTTAAAAAGATAACAAAAATGGTGATGCTGCGGCCCTTACGGCATCCGAAAGGGGGCGGGGCCTAACGGGAGGGGGCGGGGCATCCCACAGTAAGTCCCAGCAACTTAAGAAAAATGTCAGGATGCTGCGGGCTGCGCGGCTCCCGAAGGGGGCGGGGCCTAACGGGAGGGGGCGGAGCATCCCGGGGTGCAGAATCAGCCACATAAGATACAGGGCTGGATGCTGTGGCCCACGCGGCACCCGAAAGGGGGCGGAGCCTAACGGGAGGGGCGGGGCATCCACAGTGCAGTAGTGCAGGCTCAGCAACCTAAGAAAAATGGCGGGGTGCTGCGGCCGACAGGGGGCGGGGCCTAACGGAGGAGGCGGAGCATCCTCTAGAGCAGGTACTCCAGACATAGCCACAATAGGGAAAAAAGGCGGGAAACTGCAGCCTGCACAGCACTGACAGGAGTGGGCAATCCCTCACTGTACACCCCATGGCACCCAGAGAGGCACCAGTACAAAATAAAATGGAGGAGGGGGCTGGCCTGTTACTGACTGAGGGGAGAGCCACAGAGGTACAGTGACCCTGAGGGAGTGGAGCATGGGGAGATGGAGAAATCCCTGTGTGAGGAAAGCATGGCCCGGGGGTTGTCTATAAGAATACAATGGTGGCCTGGGAGGGTGGGCAGGGGGAATATACTCACCAGGTAGGAGCCCATACTCACCATTGCCGTCTTCAGCCGGTGGGTGCCTCACCTTACGCGCCAAGCTCTGGGGGGCGAGGCGGGAAGGGGCTGTGCGGATACAGAGTCCGCAGAAAGGCGACCAGACAGTCAGACTGATTTGGTGCCATGGTGTCACGTTGCCGGCCGGTGGCAACCGAGGGTAGACAGTCCATCTATATTTATGGTCTGTTCCCTGGTCGCATAGTGAGGGGGATCAGGGTGGGTCTAGATTACCCACCGTGCCCAAGAATCCATAGGACCTAGAAGGAAAAAGAAAATCTAACTAACTAAACATAAAGGAAGAAACTGGTCTGGAGAACCCAGACCTGTGTCTGCCTCCTACTGACACTAAGCTAAACTGGTTTACCTCAGTGCCTGTGGGCGGGTATATCCTGCTCAGGAGGAGTCACTTCCTTTGTTTCTTTCTTAGTGTCAGCGCCTCCTAGTGGCAGCAGCCTATACCCATGGTATCTGTGTCCCCCAATAAGACGCACGAGAAATAAAGCCACACTCCCTTTTCCCCAGCCGAATTTTCTAAGAGGTGCATGCCATTTAGTACAGCCAGGTAGCCCTGTGCTCAGCGCAGCCATTGTGCAAAAATCTACACCTGCACTACAGCAGGTGTAAATTTTTTCCTGGTTTAGGCATGTTGCCAAGCATAAAACTTATATATCAGGCACAGGAGGAGACCCCACCTCCTCCCTGCTTTTTCGAACACCCCCCACCCCATCAGGCAAGTGGGGGATGCCATGGAAAAGGAACTTATCTGCCCCTCTTTCGGGCTGTTTACCAGGGGCGCATGATGATAAATTCCCGCCATTATCTATATTATTGTAAAGTTGTTTTGTCTCTTCAGATAAGTCTAATACCATAAGCAGGCAGAGAGCAATTTAGACTTAATATGGTTTCCTAATTTAAAATAAAAACCACACAACTGTATGAAGGTTGGCGCAGGGAAGTGAGCCAAAAAAAAAAATAAATAAATAAATAAATAAATAAATAAGGGGTGGACTAGTGGGCTTTAGGTCTTTACTTTCCCTCTAACAAAAAAACAAACCCAAAACACATACAAAGTAGCAACCACAAAAAAACACAAAATTTCAGCAAATAATATAATAAAAGTGCATCTCAGAGGATGGCGTAAATCACTCACTAGATGGAGATCAATGGCTTTTGGAGAGAGGGTAAGTATACAATGGTTGCTCCGGGTCACACACCACTTTTTTGGATGAAAATTATGAGCTAAACCAACTACTATGAATATGCAGAGAAAAATGATTTCCACGATAAAAAGATATCAGTAAATAAATTGCAATAATTAAATTAGTTAAAAAGTAATAAGAAAAAGGTTACATACCACACTTACCTTGCAGCTTCCCAGACGCCCCTTGCACTCTTTTCCAGCTCAATACCAAACCGCATTTCTAATAAAATAAATAAAGTAGATAATAGTAAGAAAGACCTTTAAATACAATGGGGGCATTTTAATAAGACAAGGGTTAGGCCCTGCCCCCATCCACCCGACCGGATTTACTAAGAGACGCATGCCTCTTAATATATGACGGGGTTAAGTCAGGCATAAAATCAAGGCTAGCAGGTGTCCATCATCCTAAACAATCCATTCACCCCTCCCCCCCAAACCAGGAAAGTGAACTGTACGCCATGAGGAAAGAGCAGAAGTTGGCGCAAACCGTGTGGCTTGCGTGAAAATCTGCACCTTTCCTGTGGCGCATGCCAGCTGTGCATTTGATAAATGTGTCCGAACATCTCTAGGTATGAACACAAACTTAAAAGAGTTTACACTGTTTGTTCTGGCTCAGAAGTGAATTAAGAGCCATATTAATTGCAGTCATCTCCACATACAATTTTAACAGTGTAAAGCACCTTCACAATACAATATGCAATATACAATATGCTAAACAACTAAAATAAATTGACATACATCTATAGGAAGTGTATATGTAACCAAAACAGTGAATACTTACGGCTAATAGCTGCCTAATAAGCATGTCTGAAGCCTTTTCTGAAATATTCCCTACAAAAACAGTGGTTGTAGGGCCGCTGTTCTCATCATTCTCTTTATTTTTAAGACCCATTAAGTCTTTCCGAGGCCCCAGGTGTTTCCCAACCATAGGTACAGTTGGTAACAAAACCTTGTGATTGGAAAGGAGGAAAAAAAATAAAAAAAAAGGTTAAAACTTCAAACACTTAAAGTGTAAACAGACAAAGTTATTACAGGAAAACATTTAAAGTAATTTTTTCCACGTAAATATCCACCATAATATACTGTAAGGCTATGGTCACACTTAGTATGAGACCGGCCGCTCTGTGACCTGGCCAGGTCACGGAACGGCCAGTCTCAAAAAAGATCATCCTGGCCGGTGCTGCAGTACTAGCCGGATGATCTCTAGCACAGCTGAGTTCTGATGCAGGTACACTGCAAACTATGGAGCGTGTGGCCGGAGCCACTCGCTCCATAGTGTGCACTGACAGGGTTGACATGTCAGTTTTCTACAGCGCCGCTAGGGATCCCAGACGGAGTGTATACACTCAGGCCAGAATTCCATAGACGGATACATAATGTATATTTTCGTAATAATCACAGCCGTTGTTTCAATCGGCAACAACGGCCATAGTTTTACAAAAATATACATAGTGTGAACATAGCCTAATACTGTATGTCATCTCTTCTATGAGGCACATACTGACAACATAATCCAGTGTACATAGGAATAGCCAAGAAAAGGGGATAAAGTTATAACTAGTGATGAGTGAACCGGCTGACTGTTCGTCAAGTTCACTAATCTCTACTTTTAACTTTTCTCTTAAGTGTTTGGCTTCAGTTAGTCTGCTAACCAGTCTGAAACTCTTGGGCAATATCTACAAAGTCTACATATACAAAATTCACAAAGTAAACTTACAGTTGGTCCTGGAGCCATTAAACTCATTGGTACAGGAATCATTGGAGTACCTGCAAAATTGTTTCCAAAAAATGAAAAGTTACGTTTTAGCAAAAGACAACAAAATGGCCCAAATGTATTATTCAGAATGCCAACACTTTGTTGTCTCCCCCATTTGGGTTTGTTCTGAATGCCCCAGACAGATTTATCAAGCGATTATCTCAAGTTTTTATTAATATTACCACTTACCAGGAGGAGGAGGAAAACCTGGAAACTGTGGGGGAGGAATGCCCGGAGGGAGAGTTGGGATCCCCATAGGGGGACGGTTCAGATGTGGCGGATAAGACATATTTACAATACGAACCTATCGAAAAATAATATTAAATAAAAACATGTAAAGCCTCTTCGTATCATTGTCATGCTTAAAAACTGGTTCAATGTAATAAATTAGCAAGAGCTTAAATTGTTTCAGACAACTGCAGGATAGCACCTGTATGTGAGTGCTGCTGCTGATCTACATACAGCCCCACCAGATCTACCAGACCTTTTATTCTTGCCACAAATGATAGGGCCCTTTCATAGAGTAGCACTGCCTCCGCTTCTAATCTTTCCTGCCCAGTGATACTTCAGGCCATGTGCAGGGAAGTGCAGAAGGTCTCACCCACCTTAAGAGGACCATGCAGAATGAAAATTTCCCCATTACTTTTAGTATTTTTTTTTTTGGGGGGGGTTCTCAGGCATTTTGGCAAGAAGCCGGTCTGGGAAAAAATAAAATAAAAAAAAAGTGCCTTATCACTACCCCATCCCACCACTGGTGTCTGGTCCCCACGGCTCACCACTTCCTGGTCTCTACCACAGCAAAAGAAAGAGCCCTCTCAGACACTGTGCAATCCACTTCCTGGTCGCTCCCTGCTTTAGCCTCAGGATAATTGGGCTAAAGTTTTGGAATTAGTGAGCAGTCGGGGAATGGATCGCGCTACTGCTGTGCTCTCTCCCCAGCTATATCTCCTAATAGACAACCTATAAAGTCCTGCCTACATTATTCTATCTTTGTCCAACTTCAGCAGCCACCGCTAATCAAGTGCCGATCGTTCGGGTTCGGATGGACTCTAGCATGCTCCAGGTTCGCTCATCTCTACTGAGCGTCTGTCAGGACCCAAAGCAGCAGACAGGAGCACACCAAAGGAACGGGGGCAGGTAAACATGGTGTCTATTATTTTTACCGCCACGACATAGGAGTAGTAAAGTTGCCACTACATTCTGGCAGCGGAGTTATAATCCTGCTAGAATGCCAGGCTATTAGGTTACTAATGGTAACTGGTATCACAGCGAATATGCTGTGACATCCACTGTAAACTCATTATATGAGAATCTACCCTCAGGATATGAAGAAAAACAAAGAGTTAACACAAAGGGTATGAACACAAGAACAGTATCTGCAGCGGATTTCTCGCAGCAAAATGCGCTGCGGATACTTACCCATTCACTTGAACGTCATTCCATTGAAGTGAATGGGCAGGTATCAGTAGTGGATTTCGCAGTGTAAAAACCTGTTGCGGATTCACAGCATGTGGGGGGAAAAAATTTAAAAAAAAAAACAAAAACAAAGGAAGTTTTAAATCCCCAATTTTGCAATTTAAAAAAAAAAAAAAAAAAAAAAAAAAACTGATCAAAAAAACTGAAAAAAAAATAAAGTTAAAAAATATAAAGTCACACCTACACTGAAATGGTCATTTTAAAAAAATTGCAGAGGGGATAGAAGATGGCGACGCATTGAATTTATTTTTAAAGTTCTTTTAACTTGGGATAATCCCACTATACTTATAGTAAAATAGACATAGATGAGCTGGGGGTCAGTCTCCTGTACCCCTCCCCCCCCCGTGATCAGCCCCCATATACAACGCAGGGACAAAGTTACCCAATGGCTCCTCCATTCATTTTGTCTTGTGACAGTAATTCTGCTTTCTTATGGTGCGTTTACACGGAACGATTATCGTTCGAATGTTCGCAATAATGATGGCATTTGAGCGATAATCGGCTCGTGTAAACAGCGAATGATCAAGCGACGAGCGAGAAATTGTTCATTGTGATCTTCCAACATGTTCTCAAATCGTCATTCGCTGAAAATTCTCAGGTCGCTTCGTGTAAAGTCTTTCACAGATTCTCCCTACGTGTGAGATGGGCTTAAGCGATCTTAAAAACGATCGCAATAACGATTTTTCTAACGATTTATTCATCTAAACGCTGATCGTTATATAAACCAAATAGCTGCTTTAAAAAAAATAAAAATAAAAAAATAAACGATCGATTGGGCGAGTTATCGCTCCGCGTAAACGCACCCTAAGATTTAGATTTCCTGGAATGAGTCTCTGGGATGTGAAATTGGTCCCATCTGACCATTCGCCCCTTGATTCCTTTATGCTGCGTTTACACGGTACGATTATCGTTCGAATTTTCGCAATAACGGTCGCATTTGAGAGAATCGCTCATGTAAACGCAGCGAACGATCAAGCGAAGAAAAAAAAATATCGCAATAACGATTTTTGTAACCATTTATTCGTCTAAACGCCGATCGTTACAAAAATCAAATCGATTGGGTGAATTATCGCTTCGTGTAAACGCACCATAAGTTTTTGATTTCCTGGAATGAGTTTTTTGAGTGAAATTTACCAAATTTGACCATTCGCCCCTTGATTCCTTTTGCCATGTAACAGTCCTGACACCTTATCGGTTATTAGATTTGGCAAATCTATAGACAATTCCTTTAAGTCATCACATTCAGGATAAGTAGCAGTTGCCCTTACCAACCAGTCACATGACTGGTTGCTCTTGGTAACCGATCCCCCCCCCCCAGGTGTGCACACGGTATGACCTCTACTTCCGCCCGCACCGTGTATACAAGGAGGAGGGACAACGGGGAAACCGGGACAGCGGCCGCTATATAGACATAGAAGGGGAGGGGTGAGCTGTTCCCGCCACGCCGCCGCCTCAGCCCGCACATGAGCCGGGAGGCGGTCACACCGAGCACAGGCCTGAGGCGGAAGGAGCGTGGACGGCGCCCGCCCCGGTGTATCCGTCACTACCACACCGCCTCACGCTGCCCCCTCACCGCCCCGCAGCCTGGAGAGCCCCGTACTCACCCACCCCAGCTGGGTAGGGGCCGCTTCGTTCGGGGCAGAGATTGTCGCTTCTTTGCTTTCTATGAGGTGAAGGAAGTGTCGGCTCGTCCGGTGACTCTACGGCGCCCGAGCTCCGACGGTGACTACGAGACAGAAAGGATTTCACTCCGCGACTAGGCCGCACTCACGCCGCAAAGCCGCTCGCTAAGCCCAGCATGCACCGCGGCTCTGTGGGGCGGGGCCTGCGCGCGCAGTCAATCACGAGAGGCGCTGCTGGTGACGTCATCTCAGTGGGGCTGGTGGGCGGGGACAGCGGGTGGTGCGCTTCATGGGGAAAAAAAAAAAAAAAACTGTTGCCCGTAGTAACCTATCACAGTACAGATTTAATTTTACCAACAAAGCTGCGTTGCTATGGGCAACAACCAAATTGTGCCTCTCCAGCTGTTGCAAAACGGCAACTCCTAGGCATGCTGGGAGTTGTAGTTTTGCAACATATGGAAAGCCACACTGCTTTACGTCAGGGATGGTGAACTCATTGCCCTTTAGCTGTTGCAGAACTACAATTCCCATCATGCCTGGATGGCTAAAGCTTTAGCTCAAGGGTAGGTAACCTTGGCTCTCTAGCTGCTGCAAAACTACAACTCCCATCGGGCCTGGACAGCCAAAGCTAAAGCTTTGGCTGTCCAGGCCCGATGGGAGTTGTAGTTTTGCAACAGCAGGAGAGCCAAGGTTCCCTACCCCTGATATAGCTAATAGGAAACCTTCAGTGCTCCAGCTGTTAAGAAACTACAGTTTCCATCATGCCTAGCCAGCCAAAGTCAAAGGTTGCCAGGAGATGATGGGATCTGTAGTTTTACGTAAGCTGGAGGGCTAAAAGTTTCCTATCCTTGACTTAAAGGGTATGCTGTATACGTCATGTACCAGCCGTGGCTGCAGCAGAAGCTGTATACCGGAGAGAGGCCAGTAACGGACCTCTCTGCCTGTCAATCATCCCCTCTGAGCGCGCTGACAGGCAGAGAGCGGTGACTAGACACGGACAGGGAGACGCCCAGATGACTACCCCACCGCCTCTGCCTGCCGCGCGCCCTGCTAATGAAACCTCTTTACTCCGGTATACAGCTTCTGCTGCAGCCGCGGCCGGTATGTGCTGCGGGCTGTTTAGGAGCTGTATACTGAGCTCCAGGGAACATATCAGCCCAATTGGTTCACTTTAGGGTGCGTTCCCACGTACAGGATCTGCAGCAGATTTGAAGTTTAAGATTCAAAGCAAATCTGCAGTTTCAAATGTGGGCCATCAAATCTGCTGCAGATCCTGTATGTGGAAACGCTCCCTTAAGTAACATTTTTAACAAAAAATACATAAGCACGCCTGACCACGTATAGTAATGTGTCATGTTCCCCCAACAACCGCCTTCCCGGGTGCGTTCACACATACAGGATCTGCAGCAGATTTAATGGCCCAGAGTTACTTTGCATTGAATGTGCAACTTCAAATCTGTGCCATCAAATCTGCTGCAGATCTTGTACGTGTGAACGCACCCTTAAGTTTAAATTTGTGGCTAACCATAACATCATAGGATTCTACACATCCTCTGCAGGGCCGTTTTAATACATTGGTGGGCCCAGTGCACAGCCCTCAAGAGTGGGCCCCACCCCCACCCCCCAACCCAGCGTTATCAGAATCAGAGCTCCACACAGAATAATGCCCTGAAAATGCCCCCACACTATATTAAGAGCCCCAATACATACGGTAGTTACCTCATAACGATATCACAAATGATACCATTACATAATACCGCCACACCATGACCACTATCACTACAGCCCTATAACAGTTACATCCATTTACACACAGGGGGCGTCTTCTCTGATCAGAGTCTTTCACCTTTGGCTTCAACACATACAGTAGTAAGGTCCCCTGTACCCCTATACAGTGGTTACCCCCCTATGTACCCCTATATAGTAGTTACCCCCCTCTGTGCCCCTATTTAGTAGTTACACCCCTCTGTGCTCCCACTTAATAATTAGGAATGCTCTGCCCCAATATAGTAGTAAGGTCCCTATATAATATAGGCACCTCTGTGCAACCCTAATGTTATTATAGACCCGTGTGCTGCCCCCAGTAGTATAGACCCCCCCCCCGTGTGCTGCCCCCAGTAGTATAGATAGCTGTGTGCTGCCCCCAGTAGTATAGAAAGCTGTGTGCTGCCCCCAGTAGTATAGACAGCTGTGTGCTGCCCCCAGTAGTATAGAGAGCTGTGTGCTGCCCCCAGTAGTATAGAAAGCTGTGTGCTACCCCCAGTAGTTTATAGACACCTGTGTGCTACCCCCAGTAGTATAGAGAGCTGTGTTCTGGCCCCAGGAGTATTTAGAAACCTGTGTGCTACCCCCAGTAGTATATAGACACCTTTGTGCTGCCCCCAGTAGTATATAAACCCCCTGTGCACTGCCCCCAGTAGTATATAGACCACTAGGTGCTGCCCCCAGTAGTACATAGACCCCTTGTGTTCTGCCCCTAGTACTATAGACCACTAGTTGCTGCCCCCAGTAGTATATAGACCCCTTGTGTACTGCCCCTAGTACTATAGACCACTAGGTGCTGCCCCCATTAGTATATAGCCCCCTCTGTGCTCCCCCAGTTATATATACCCCCCTGTGCACCCCCCAGTAGTATATATATATCCCCTGTGCGCCCCCAAATAGTATATAGTCCCCCCTGTGGCACCCCTAGTTGAATAGACTTGTGCTCCCCCCATTATATAGCCCCCCTTTGTGCTCCCCCCCTCCCAAATAGCAAGTAACAAAAAAAAAACACACTTTATACTCACCTGGGACCGCAGGCAGTGCTTTACCTGCGGTCACAAGAGGCCGCTCTCCCCTCTCGTGGTGTCGGCACTGAGTGACCGCTTGTGACCGCAGGTAAAGCACTGGCTGCGGCCACAAGGATGACTGACAGGGAGGGAGCCAATGGCTCCCGACCTGTCAGTGCTGCTGCTGCCTGTACCTATGAGCGCTCGTTACGAGTGCTCATAGCTACAGTACAGAGTGCAGCAGCAAGCGTGGGGGGGGGGGGGGGGGGGGGGGGGGCCTGCAGGGGGCGCCATCGATGGGTAACTTACCCATCCCGATGGCGTCCCCCCTGGCAGACTGGTGGCCGGAGCCCTGTGCGACCACAATGGTCGCACAGAGCAAAGGCCGGCCCTGCTTAGGGTGGGCCCCATTAACCAGTGGGCCCAGTGCACGTGCACCATGTGCCCTCTGGTTAAAGCGGCCCTGATCCTCTGGGTAGTGCCATACACTGCAGAACACTTGCTGACTGTATTATTACCATCGACTTGCCTGAATGAATATGTAACTTAATCCTGGATTGGGTACAATCCATAGAAAATATAGATTACTACAGCTATCAGCAAGTGTAAACTGATATTACTGGCAGCTTCACCTGCCTTACGTAAAGATTACAGAGCAGGAAGAAACTGCTGGGGCCCTGCCTCCTCCTGACGTCACTGTTGTGTAATTCTGTCAGGCACAATAAGGAAACCTTCAGTCTGGTTAGCTGCTTGGGAGACATCCTAATAGGGACTAGTAGGAGAAACTCCAACCTAAAAGGCTTATTGCAGAATAGTGGTAAAACATGCGACATGCAATGTACAATACTAAAACGTGACCTGCAATAGTAAAACATGCGACCTGCAATGGTAAAACATGTGCCCATAGATTGTAAGCCCTCGCAGGCAGGGTCCTCTTCCCCTATGTACCAGTCTGCCATTTGCCTTCATGTAATGTGTTTTGATCTTGTATTGTTACTGTTTGTTGCCCCTATCACCAGTAGCAGATTATAATAGGTCCGTTTTGGGCAGCAGCCTGGGGCCCTGAGCTTTTGAGGGGCCCATGGCCCCCCAAACAGACTTATGTTCAGTCACGATTTGCATAAAAATCGCTGCTTTTTACCGCAATTTTGCACAAATCAGGGCAAGACTGCAGCCAGGAGACAATGCAGTAACATTAAAGAATATATTGAAGGACCTTATCATGTGTCAATGATGTCACCACAGGTCCTTTACAGGCCGCATTATGGAGGAAAAAGACTTAGGTAGTGCCGCCATAGTTACAGTGGGTTGGGGGGGGGGACCCAAGCTTGGTCCATGGTAAAGTTAATCCACCCCTGCCTATCACTTGTATAGCGCTCTGGAATTAAGGCGCTTTATAAATAAATAATAATAATGGAAAAACATGTGACGTGCAATAGTAAAACGTGACCTGCAATGGTAAAACATGCAGTCAGCCAATGTTCTGATACTGTCAGATGGATACTTGGACACATAGATAAAGGGAGAGTCTACATTTACAGTATCTAGCTCTGAGGTGGGGAGAACAGGCGAAATGAAACAAAAGATACACTGTAGCACATGTTTTCATCTGTAGAAATTGTTCTGTGACTCACAGCGTGCAGCGTAATTGTAGTTGTATATGATGGCATACTATCTGACTTGGTATAGCACTGGCTAGAAGAGAGGGGGGCACTCCCACTGCAGATATGGGGGAGGGGGTGAAGGAAGAAAGTGTTAATAAGGTGCAGGAGCATTTTGTTAGGCTCCATTCACACCACATTTTAGGCTGTATCAGCATTGTCAGTGCCCATTGTCTTCAGATCACTGAACCTCTTCAGTAATCTTCCCAAAAATCACATTGAAATTTTTACCATTGTTGGTTACTCATTTACCATAGTAATCCTAAAGCCTAGGAACATCTTATCTATCAGCCCTACTTGGCTGATAATCGTTTAGTGCATATTAAAAGACCATGATCAGCTGACGATGACGGCTGATTGTGGGCTTTCAAGATGTTGAAAAGTCACAATCACGACAGCGATGGTCTGCGGCAGGTCGCTCCGTGTAATAGGAGAGGTGGCAAAAGCACTCTGTTCTCTTCAATGGGTAGAGCGGAAAATTTAAGGATCATCTAGGCAGCCCCTCCCGCAGCCCCCTGCTTGCTGTCTGAATGTGTAATAGCACAGGCAGCAAGCGCTGACCTGACAGTCCGGCGCTCGCTTCCTCCTCTATATCATGCCGTGCTAAAGCTTTGGCTGATGTAGTGTCTTTCTGACCGGGACCAGCTCCAATACCGCAGCCTCTTGCCTCCTGCAGACTGTGCGTCCTCCCTGCGGCACTGTATACGGCCTCTTCCAGGACACCGGCCAGGAGTCTGACGTCTGCCATTCCTGTCACATGGACCCCCAGATCCCCTGTGAGAAGACCCCACTACTACATTAACCCTCAGGGGAGCTCTGCTGGAACAAGGAAACCATTCCCACAGGAGACACCGATTCATGAGGAGATCCTTACAAGTACAGTGCAACTCCAGAAGACCCCGTAACACAGAGGACCCCCTTGTTACAGTGCGACCCCAGAAGTCCCCATCACAGAAGAGGACCCCCTTATTACAGTGCGACCCAAGAAGTCTTCATCACAGAAGAGGACTCCCTTATGACAGTGGGACCCCAGAAGACCCCGTAACACAGAGGATCCCGTTATAACAGTGTGAATCCAAAAGACCACGTAACACAAGAGGACCCACCTTATTACGGTGAAACCCCAGAAGACCCTGTAACAGAAGAGGACCCCCTTATTACAGTGCGAGACCCCGTAACACAAGAGGACCCCCCTTATTACGGTGAAACCCCAGAAGACCCTGTAACAGAAGAGGACCCCCTTATTACAGTGCGAGACCCCGTAACACAAGAGGACCCCCTTATTACAGTGTGACCCCAGAAGACCCTGTAACACAAGAGGACCCCCTTATTACAGTGTGACAGAAGAGGACCCCCTAATTACAGTGTGACCACAGAAGACCCTGTAACACAGAGGATCCCGTTATAACAGTGTGAATCCAAAAGACCACGTAACACAAGAGGACTCACCTTATTACGGTGAAACCCCAGAAGACCCTGTAACAGAAGAGGACCCCCTTATTACAGTGCGAGACCCCGTAACACAAGAGGACCCCCCTTATTACAGTGTGACCCCAGAAGACCCCGTAACACTAGAGAATCCCCTTTGTAATAGTGCGAGACCCCGTAACACAAGAGGACTCCCTTATTACAGGGCAACCCCAGAAGACCCCATAACAGAAGAGGACTGCCTTATTACAGTGCGACCCCAGAAGACCTCGTAACACAAGAGGACCCCCTTATTACAATGCGACCACAGAAGACCCAGGGAACACAAGAGGACCACCTTATTACAGTGCGACCCCAGAAGAACCCTGTAACACAAGAGAACCCCTTTATTACAATGCGACCACAGAAGACCCTGTAACACTAGAGGACCCACCTTATTACAATAAGACCTCGTAACACAAATGGACCCCCCATAATACTGTGCGACCCCAGAAGATCCCTGTTGTTACATATGGTCACCAGTTCTCTTATGAAGCCGGTAACCTAAGAAGATTCCCTTTTGTTACATTGTGACGCCAGAAGATCCCTCCAAGTGATCCTTATAGTTACAGGGTGACCCCAGAAAATGTAGAGCAAAACGCAAGAAGACCCCTATTCTTACAGTGTCACAGTAATCTGTCCCATTCTGTTACAGTGTAACCTCAGACCTCTCCCATATTACTCCCCATTGTTACAGTGTAACCTCAGACCTCTCCCATATAACTCCCCATTGTTACAGTGTAACCTTAGACCTCTCCCATATAACTCCCCATTGTTACAGTGTAACCTCAGACCTCTCCCATATAACTCCCCATTGTTACAGTGTAACCTTAGACCTCTCCCATATAACTCCCCATTGTTACAGTGTAACCTTAGACCTCTCCCATATAACTCCCCATTGTTACAGTGTAACCTCAGATGTCTCCCATATAACTCCCCATTGTTACAGTGTAACCTCAGATGTCCCCCATATAACTCCCCATTGTTACAGTGTAACCCCAGACCTCTCCCATATAACTCCCCATTGTTACAGTGTAACCTCAGACCTCTCCCATATAACTCCCCATTGTTACAGTGTAACCTCAGACCTCTCCCATATAACTCCCCATTGTTACAGTGTAACCCCAGACCTCTCCCATATAACTCCCCATTGTTACAGTGTAACCTCAGATGTCCCCCATATAACTCCCCATTGTTACAGTGTAACCTCAGATGTCCCCCATATAACTCCCCATTGTTACAGTGTAACCTTAGACCTCCCCATATAACTCCCCATTGTTACAGTGTAACCTCAGATGTCTCCCATATAACTCCATTGTTACAGTGTAACCTCAGATGTCTCCCATATAACTCCCCATTGTTACAGTGTAACCTCAGATGTCTCCCATATAACTCCATTGTTACAGTGTAACCTCAGACCTCCCCATATAACTCCATTGTTACAGTGTAACCTCAGACCTCTCCCATATAACTCCCCATTGTTACAGTGTAACCTCAGACCTCTCCCATATAACTCCCCATTGTTACAGTGTAACCTCAGACCTACCCCATATAACTCCCCATTGTTACAGTGTAACCTCAGACCTCCCCATATAACTCCCCATTGTTACAGTGTAACCTCAGACCTCCCCATATAACTCCCCATTGTTACAGTGTAACCTCAGACCTCTCCCATATAACTCCCCATTGTTAGGGCCCTATTACATGGGACGATTATTGTGCGAATAATCGTATCGCTCAAATTTAAATTATAATCGTTCTGTGTAATTGCAGGTAACGATAGAAAAATCGCTTGTGTGTCGTTGATTTAGATCTGAACCTAAAATCATTGTTTATCGTTCGCTGTAATTCCACATTCGTTCGCTCAAGTTCCGCATCTGTTCACTAATCGTTCAGTGTAATTGCACATTGTTCATTGTTTTCCTGGGATCAGAAGGACAAAACGATCATAGTAACGATCGCAATAACGATCATAGTAACTAATCATTGCAACTAATGACCATTGTTCTATGTAATATGATGAATGATTTTAGGTTAATGATAAACAATCTCATTTGCGATTGTTTATTGTTAAAAATCACTCCGTATAATAGGACCCTTAGGGTTGTATTACACTGAGCGATTTTTAACGATTAAAGACTAAAGGCCCTATTCTACATATCGGTCGTTACGGACGATAATCGTCCCGTGGAATAGAAGGCAACGATCAGTTGACATCGTTCATGTCGGCTGATCGTTGCAGTCGTTTGTTTTTGAACATGTTGAAAAACAAGCGACTGATATAGCAGCGATCTGCTGCCGTCGCTCTGTGGAATAGGAGTGGCGGCAGTAGACCGATGCTATCCTCTATGGGCTGCCCAAACGATCCAGCGATCACTCGGGCAGCCCCGTGAAATAGGGGCTCAACAATAAATGAACGCAAACGAGATTGTTTATCGTTACCCTGAAATCGTTCACCATATTACACAGAGCGATGGTCGTTAGTTACGATCGTTATTGCGATCGTTACTATGATCGTTTATTCTTTCTGATCCCAGGAAAACAATGAAAAATGTGCAATTACACTGAACGATTAGTGACCAAATGTGGAACTTGAGCGAATGAATGTGGAATTACAGCGAACAAATAGCGATAATTTTAGATTCAGGGTCCTATTACACAGGCCAACCAGGGCCCGATAATAACTGTAAACGAGCGCCGATCTGCTAGATTGGCGCTCGCTTAAGGCCCTATTCCACAGAACGATTATCGTTCATAAACTTGCTCCAACGACCGCTCGTTAACGATAATCGCTTCGTGGAATTGATGTAAACGAGCGAACGACAAAGGCAAAATCGTTATATTGGCGTTCAAAACTGTTTTTCAGCATGTCGAAAAAAAGTTGTTGGTCTTTGAAAGATAATTCGCTAATCAGTTCGTAAAATTAGAAATCTTTCAGTCATTCGTAAAAAGGTTTAAAAAAAAGTAGGTGTGTCGTATGGTCATGATCACCCCGGGGAACGTTTTAAACGACCATGTAACGACCGCAAAATAATCGTTACACTACATATATCGTTCACGTTATGTGTTATCGTTCGCTAAAAAAATCGTTTAGTGATCGTTAAGGAGCGGGTTTATGAACGATAATCGTTCCGTGGAATAGGGCCTTTACTGGGCCTATTACACGGCTCGATAATTGTTTAACAAGGGCTGCATGGACATCGTTAGCGATGTCCTTGCAGCCCTTGTTTAAACTGTATACATTGACTATCCACGCTCCGGGGCTCCTCTTGCGGTCTTCTCCCCAGGTCCCGCGCGCTCCAGCTTCAGAGCGGCCTGTCTCAGCTGACAGGCTGCTCAGCCAATCACTGGCCGTGGCGGTCCCGGCCAGTGATTGGCAGAGTGGTCTGTCAGCTGACAGGCCGCTCTGAAGCTGGAGCGCGCGGGGGACCCGGGGAGAAGTGGACCGCAGGAGCAGCCCTGGAGCGTGGATAGGTAATGTATAGCGTCAGTCGCCGACATATAGCGCGGTCGGCGCCCGACAAATATAGGTTCCAGCCTATATCAACGATCGGCCAATCGGCTTATCGTATTTATTACACGGAGCGATAATCGTCCGACTATCATTCCGTGTAATAGTACCCTCAGACCTAAATCAACGACATATGAACGATTTTTCGATCGTTGCCTTCAATTACACAGAACGATTACGGTTTAAATTCGAACGACATAACGATTTTTCGCACGATAATGTAATAGGGCCCTTGGAAGGGGGGGAGGAAAAAACGAGAGCGAAAAAAATGGAAATTTGTGCCGTCCACTTGGTTATCGAAGGGTTAACCTGAGATAACCTTCGTCATTGTTTACATTGGGTCGGACAGGGGCCGCCTCCTCCCTGAGTATTATTCTTCCTGGTCACACGGACCGGTGACACATCCGCTGACGTAACGACAGGAAGCTGGGAGACGTTACCGGGATGGGCTAACCCAGGGATGAGGAACCTTCGGCCCTCCAGCTGTTGCAAAACTACAACTCCCATCATGCCTGGACAGCCTTCGGCTGTCCAGGCATGATGGGAATTGTAGTTTTGCAACAGTTGGAGGGCCGAAGGTAAACTGAATAAGCCACGCCTACTGTACAGTCACGTGACTCGGGGAAGTCATGTGACCCGTGATGTCAGCAGGTCCTTTTACAGTATGGGATCTGGACCTTACCGGGATTTGTTTACAGCACATCCACATCTATAGGACACAGAGCGCCGCTTCTATCCGTCACCGTACCGGGGTATATACCGAAACCCATGACATCTCTCCATAGAGTCGCGCTGTTTTAATGGATTTTTTGCACTAGTAAATATTTTTTTATTAGATTTTTTTTAGTTAATTTTTTTTTAGCTTTTTCAGTTCGTTTAACCCTTTAAGATTCCGCTTGTTAGACGATGAGTAGTCAGGGGCCGTCCGGGGATAGAGCTGTCATGGCGGCTCTGATGTGCCAGGAGAATTTCGCCTGTTCTGGCAGTGAAGAAGCCGCCTATGAGTGCGATGAATGTAACACGTTACAGTGTCCGAGGTGTGAGGAGGCGCTGCACCAGCAGGAGAGGCTGCAGCAGCACGAGCGGACGCCCATCCGCCCCGACTACGTCCCCTATTGCGCCGCTTGTAAAGGGGCCAACCATGGCGGAGCCGGCAGACCCCGGGCAGCTGTCAGGTGTCTGTCCTGTAAGAGCGACCTGTGTGCGGACTGCCAGAAGCGGACTCACTCCGGGGGGAACAAGCGGAAGCATCACATGACTCCTTACCCAGCTGTAAAGAGTCCGGAGCCTCAGGAGAGTCTGAAGGAAGATGGAGAGGAGCAGAGGAAGAAGAAGATGACCGAGAAGGTGGTCAGCTTCCTCCTTGTGGATGAAACCGAGCAAATTCAGGTATTGCTGTCTTCCAGTACTGTCTATAGATACTACTCTGCTATGTAATGGTGCGTTTACACAGGAAGATTTATCTGACAGATTTTTTAAGCCAAAGGCAGGAACAGACCATAAACACGGAACGGGTCATAACGGAGAGACTGAGATTTCTCTTCTTTTCAAATCCATTCCTGGCTTTGGCTTCCAAAATCTGTCAGATAAATCTGCCTGTGTAAACGCACCATTAGTCCTTGGGCCTGGTGGGGTAACATTCTGACTCCCCTATCTGGCTGACTAGAATACTAGTAGGGGCAATTTTATTGTAAGCTAAGTAACCCTTATGCTTGAAGGTATACTTTACTTTCTATCCTTAGGGTCCTATTCTACGAGCCGATAATAACTGTAAACAAGCGCTGATCTACTAGATCGGCCTATTACACAGCCTGATTATCGTTTAAGGGTGCGTTCACACCGACAGGATCCGTAGCAGATTTGATGCTGTGTTCAGTTATTTAAATGAAATCTGCTGCGGATCCGGTAAGTGTGAACGTGCCCTAAAGGGGTTATCCAGCGCTACAAAAACATGGCCACTTTCCCCCCTACTGTTGTCTCCAGTTTGGGTGCAGGTTTTAAGCTCAGTTCCATTGAAGTAAATGGAGCTTAATTGCAAACTGCACCTGAACTGGAGACAACAGTGGGGGAGAAAGTGGCCATGTTTTTGTAGCACTGGATAACCCCTTTAACAAGGGCTGCATGGACATCGTTACCAATGTACTCGCAGCCCTTGTTTGAACTTTATACATTACCTATCCAGGCTGCAGGGCTCCTCCTGCACTCTTCTTCTCCCCGAGTCCCGCACGCTCCAGCTTCAGAGCGGTCTGTCTCAGCTGACAGGACGCTCAGCCAATCACTGGTCGCGGCGGTCCTGGCCACTGATTGGCTGTGCGGCTTGTCAGCTGAGACAGACCGCTCTGAAGCTGGAGCGTGCGGGACCTGGGGAGAAGAAGAGCGCAGGAGGAGCCCTGCAGTCTGGATAGGTAATGTAAATCGTCAGTCGCCGTTAGGGCTGGGCGATATTGGCCTAAATCAATATCGCGGTTTATCGCATATGTAGCTGCGGTAACGATAATTGGACGATAACTATGACACGCCCCCTTAGTAAGCCACACCCCTTTTACAGGCCACACCCACTCGGCCGTGCCAAACTGGGGATAGTTTGTTTCAATAAAGTTAAAAAAAGTACAGTAACTCAATGAGCAGCAACCCAAGCTAGGTACACACTACAGGACATGTATATACAGGTATACAGCTATGTGCACACTACAGGACGTGTATATACAGGTATACAGCTATGTGCACACTACAGGACGTGTATATACAGGTATATAGCTATGTACTATAGGTACCCAGAGTATATGATGGGTATATACAGTATGTATGATGGGTATATATATAGTATATACAGGTGACAGTACAGGGACGTACATTATAGGGGGCTGTAGATGGCACTGCACTGACACGCTGTAAAGATATCGATCTATCGTTCGTGACAGACGCACATCCAAGGCTGAAGTAGAGGGTGCTGAACACAGAAAGGCCTTTGGCAGGGGGTCCCAAAATACAAAGCAGCAAGAGTCCGCAGCACACCAGCATATAGGGAAGAGATAAGCATGCTTGAAAATGATTCTGGAGTGAATTGAAACGTCGTATCCTGCACCTTATTTGATGGAATGAACCACTCTTCACTACATGCTAGTGTGCTGCGGACTCTTGCTGCTTTATCTATTCTATCTATTCTCTATCTATCTATCTATCTCCTATCTATCTATCTATCTATCTATCTATCTATCTATCTATCATCTATTTTCTATCTATCTATCTATCTATCTATCTATCTATCTATCTATCTATCTATCATCTATCTCCTATCTTCTATCTATCTATCTCCTATATCTCTTATCTATCTATCTATCTCCTATATCTCCTATCTATCTATCTCCTATCTATCTATCTATCTATCTATCTATCTATCTCCTATCTATCTATCTCCTATATCTCCTATCTATCTATCTCCTATATCTCCTATCTATCTATCTATCTATCTATCTATCTATCTATCTATCTATCTCCTATCTATCTATCTCCTATCTATCTATCTATCTATCTATCTATCTATCTATCTATCTATCTATCTATCTATCTATCTATCTCCTATCTATCTATCTACTATCTATCTCCTATCTATCTATCTATCTATCTCCTATCTATCTATCTATCTCCTATCTATCTATCTATCTCCTATCTATCTATCTCCTATCTATCTATCTATCTATCTATCTATCTATCTATCTATCTATCTATCTATCTCCTATCTATCTATCTACTATCTATCTATCTATCTATCTCCTATCTATCTATCTATCTATCTATCTCCTATCTATCTATCTATCTCCTATCTATCTATCTCCTATCTATCTATCTATCTATCTATCTCCTATCTATCTCCTATCTATCTATCTCCTATCTATCTCCTATCTATCTATCTATCTATCTATCTCCTATCTATCTATCTATCTATCTATCTATCTATCTATCTATCTATCTATCTATCTATCTATCTATCTCCTATCTATCTATCTATCTATCTCCTATCTATCTATCTACTATCTATCTATCTATCTCCTATCTATCTATCTATCTATCTATCTATCTATCTATCTATCTATCTCCTATCTATCTATCTATCTCCTATCTATCTATCTATCTATCTATCTCCTATCTATCTATCTCCTATCTATCTATCTCCTATCTATCTATCTTCTCTACGGGGAGGTGGGCAGGGGTGTACGGGGGGGGGGGCGGGCAGGGGTGTATGGGTACACAGGGGAGCGGGCAGAGGTGGATGGGTACACAGGGGGGCCGGCAGGGGTGGATGGGTACACAGGGGGGCCGGCAGGGGTGGATGGGTACACAGGGGGTCCGGCAAGGGTGGATGGGTACACAGGGGGGCCGGCAAGGGTGGATGGGTACACAGGGGAGCGGGCAGGGGTGTATGGGTACACAGGTGGGCGGGTAGGGGTGGATGGGTACACAGGTGGGCCCGCAGGGGTGGATGGGTACACAGGGGGGCCGGCAGGGGTGGATGGGTACACAGGGGGGCGGGCAGGGGTGGATGGGTACACAGGGGGGCGGGCAGGGGTGGCTGGGTACACAGGGGGGCGGGCAGGGGTGGATGGGTACACAGGGGGGCGGGCAGGGGTGGCTGGGTACACAGGGGGGCGGGCAGGGGTGGCTGGGTACACAGGGGGGCGGGCAGGGGTGGCTGGGTACACAGGGGGGCGGGCAGGGGTGGCTGGGTACACAGGGGGGCGGGCAGGGGTGGCTGGGTACACAGGGGGGCGGGCAGGGGTGGCTGGGTACACAGGGGGGCGGGCAGGGGTGGCTGGGTACACAGGGGGGCGGGCAGGGGTGGCTGGGTACACAGGGGGGCGGGCAGGGGTGGCTGGGTACACAGGGGGGCGGGCAGGGGTGGCTGGGTACACAGGGGGGCGGGCAGGGGTCTTGGTATACAGGGAGCTGCATGCATATGCTCCTCCACCTTGAGATCTGACCGGCGTCCCTGCACACACATGACATTAATGTGCAGCGCTCGCCGGGAGGGGGAGTTGGGGGAGCGGCACCAGTCCTGTCCGAGCGCCCTTCTCCTCCGGCCGGTGAGCGCTGCACATGTTAATGTAATGTGTGTGCAGGGACGCCGGACAGGACAGGATCACTCAGGAACATTCTCCCCTGGACCCTGCTGCTCCTCCACTTCCCGCGCGCACACCGGCGTCCCTGCACACACAGGACATTAACGTGCAGCGCTCGCCGGCCGGAGGAGAAGGGCGCTCGGACAGGACTGGTGCCGCTCCCCCAACTCCCCCTCCCGGCGAGCGCTGCACGTTAATGTCCTGTGTGTGCAGGGACGCCGGACGGGACAGGGGGAGGGCGGGCGCTCACACTGGACGGGTGCCGGGGGCGGGCATTCTCACCTGGGCCCTGCTGCTCCTCCACCTCCCGCTCTGATTCCGGCGTCCCTGCACATAACGTGCAGCGCTCACGCCGGGCCGCGACTGCGTGCAGAAGCTCTTTTGGAAACACAAAAATACCGCAGATACCGTCCTGGCTCAGTTAAGGTCGGTTAACCGACGCCAGTGACGGTATCGGTATTTTTGCGGTATACCGCCCAGCCCTAGTCGCCGTCAATCGTCAGTCGGTCGGTGCCTGACAATTATAGGTTCAAACCTATATCAACGATCAGCCAATGATCGTTGAATTTATTCCACAGAGCGATAATCAGCCGAATCGGGCCGATTATTGCTCCGTGGAATGGGCCCCTGAGTAAAACAGGCGGAATTCCTCCTGTCTCAGTGTCACATTGCCCGTCTATGGGAGAGCACACGCTCCTCTGCAGCCGCCGCTCTCCGCTCAAAGAAGTGACATGTCGGAGAGTGGTGGCTGCGGAGGAGCGCGCGCCCTCTCATTCACTCACAGCGGCACACTGAGCACGGTGGGATTCCGCCGTATTTGCTCAGTGCATACCACTACGGAATACGTGCGTAAAGGCCGCTGCGGATTCCATCGCTGGCCCCTGCTCGCGGGCATCTCCGCCTGTGCCATAGACTCCATTCTAAGCACAGACGGATTCCGCCGTCCGTTGAAAAAATTAACATGTCAATTCTTTCGGCAGACGGCGGAATCGGCCCAGCCATAAAATGTTTTTTTTTATTGCACGGGTGGAGATGCGTGCTGCCACGAGCAGGGGCCAGTGATGGAATCCGCAGCGGCCTTTACTCGCGTATTCCATAGTGTGCACGCACCCTTAGGGTTTGTTCACACTGAGTAAAACAGGCGGAATACCACAGCGGAACTTTCTGCCATGGAATCCAGCCTGTCTCAGCGTCACATTGCCCGTCTATGGGAGAGTGTCCGCTCCTCTGCAGCCGCTGCTCTCCGCTCAAAGAAGTGACAGGGGCGGCAGCGGCAGAGTCCACACCCTCTCATTCACTCACAGTGGCACAATGAGGATGGTGGAATTCCGCAGCAGAGAGATCCGCCGCAGAATTTCGTCGTATTTGCTCAGTGTGAACATACCCTTAGGGGTATACAGAGGGGTAGGGAACCTTGTCCCTCCAGCTTTTGCAAAACTACAACTCCCATCATGCCTGGACTGCCAGTGCTAAAGCTTTAACTGTCCAGGCATGATGAGAGTTGTAGTTTTGCAACAGCTGGAGGGACGTGAGTTTGACACCCCTGGTCTATATGCTGTAAGTATCTGATAGATGTGGGCCGCACCTATGCCAATGCTTCCTTCGCCCCTCTCGCAGCGGCTGGGATGCTAAAAACAATCAAGGAGGATGTTTTATGTAACTTCCATAGAAGTTAATGGGCGGGGGATACAAAGGAAGCAATGTTTTCCCAACTCGAATAATGTCTGTTGAATGTGGATCCTCCGTCTTTACTGCCAAAAACGAACAAACGGGCCGGTAAATGCAGTTGCCGTTTCCATTGATGATAACGGGAGTTTCGAACACATTAAAGCATCATGGTCTATGAGGCCATCTAGCAAGGGTGACGGAAGGTGGTTTAAGGGAGGACCCCGGCCAGGCATTTATGGAGTTGCATAAACAATATAACACGATGATCTGCTCTGGTTTAGTAACGGCCATTCACGGCCAAATGTTTTTCCTTCAAATCAACCGGTTTTAGAAAGTTATATAGATTTGTAATTTACTTCTATTTATATATATAAAATTTTTTTTCCAGTATTTATCAGCTGCTGTATGTCCTGCAGGTAGTGGTGTATTCTTTCTATTGTGACACAGTGCTCTCTGCCGCCACCTCTGTCCATGTCAGGGGAGGTTTTCTATGGAGATTTGCTGCTGCTCTGGACAGTTCCTGACATGGACAGAGGTGGCAGCAGAGAGCACTGTGTCAGACTGGAGAGAATACACCACATCCTGCAGGATATACAGCAGCTGATAAGTACAGGAAGACTGGAGATTTTTAAATAGAAGTAAATTACAAATCTATATAATTATCTGAAACCAGTTGATTGGAATTTGTCCTGGATTTAACCCCTTTAACATCCATGGAAGTTACATAATCCTCGTAAAATAGGCCGTCCCTAGGGCTGACCAATCAAAACAACCATTTTATTTCATGACCCCACCACCAGTTGCTGCATCTGTATAGCAGTTACATAAAATAGACTCATCTGTGAGCACAATGATGAGATGTCCCTTAGGGGAAGCGTAGTCCATTGGTTGTCAGGTATACAAGCTCTAGTACATGGTAACTCCTCTGTGTTCTACCGCCTAGCACGTAAAGCTCATTAAAAAATACTACCGCAATATGTAGGTGCTATGTGTAAATAGACGCAGATTATGGCGTGCAGTCGCTTCTGCTGACGGGTGGTCGGGTAACTATGGATACGACCATGCCGGATGGGTTTCGTGCATGAGCCCGATGGAATCCAAATAAAAACCAATCACGTTAAAATACTCCAGAACATTCCGGAAGGTAGAACGGTTTATTACTAAATCAAAGCTCGGGTATCTTTAGTCTTGAGGAATTCCCCTGATCTCTCAAACCTCAGCGGAGTTCCCCCTGTTCCTCTGTTTGCACTTGTTCTAAAATACAAATATTTACTTGTGAAATTAGTTTTATTTGAACGTTCCAGAGGTTGTCCGGTCTCTGGCGGTAGAAATAGGCGACTTTCTGATAGACTTTGTTTAGTTTCTTCTCTCCTGTTTACATGCTGGAGCGGCTACACTGATATTCTGTGACCAGTTAGGCTGGGTTCACACTACGACCTCATTCACACATCCGTAGTGCTCAATGAAGCACATCACACATCATTACCCCAGCGTGCCGCAAGAAAACAGTCCGCATTACAACATGTCCGTTTTTTTTTACGGCACGGACCGTGGCCCCGTATATACGTACGGACGTGTGAACGGGGTCTTTGAATAACATTGGTTTTATGTTCTGGCCGCAATTGCAGACAGAACAACGGACGTGTGAATTTGGCCTACGTTTTTGCAATCCGTTTTTTTCATCAGTTTTTTTGCAAAAAACTGATACATTTGTGTGCATCCGTTTTTATCCGTTTTTTTCTTTGACTTCAATTATATAAAAAAACAGAACCACTTTTTTCAACGTACGCAAAAATGTTGCTGACTCTACTTTTGTGTCCGTTAAAAAAAAAAAAGGGATCCGTCTTGATCCTTTTTTTTTGCAATGGAAATACGGATCAAAACAGATGCACACAAATTCATCAGTTTTTTTCATCCGTTTTTTTTTGCAAAAAACTGATGAAAAAACGAATTGCAAAAACGTAGTGTGAACCCAGCTTTAAAGGGTTATCTGGAAATATACACTATGTTTTCTAGGGGCACTATAAAAATAAGGGCCCTATGACATAGAGCGATAATCTGCAGAATCAAGCAGATTATCGGTCTGTTCAATAAAGACAACGATCAGCCAATGACAACGGTTATCATCGGCTAATCGTGTGTTTAGATCCTGACCTAAAATCATCGGCCGCCGACCGTGCATGGCTACGTATTTTAGTGATGCATGGTCGACGGCTGAGAAAATAATAGAGTTCATACATTGCATCTCTACACTCCGCGGTGTCCTGGCTTCTCCCCTCAGCCGCCAGTGGAACTGCAGAGCTGGTCTCTAAAGTGACAGGCTGCTCAGCCAGTCACTGGCCACGGCCTTCAGGGGTCAGCACTGCAGTACTCGCCGCGGCTGCGGACAAAGGACAGTAAGACACCGGGGAGTGTTGGAGAGGTAATGTATGAACTTTATTATTTTCTTTACACAGTCGTCAGCCATCGGCTGTAAAAAATGGATGAAAAAAACGGAAGGATTTGATCCGTTTTTCCATTGACTTCCATTGTAAAAAAAAAACAGATGAAAACGGATCCGTTTTTTTTTTTTTGACGGATGCAAAAACGTAGCTGACACTACTTTGGTGTCTGTTAAAAAAAACGGATCCGTTTTGATCCGTTTTTTTACAATGGAAGTCAATGGAAAGATGGCTCAAAAATGCATCCGTTTTTTTCATCCGTTTTTCATCCGTTTTTTTTGCAAAAAACGGATTGCAAAAACGCAGTGTGAACCCAGCCTAATTCAGCCCTAAACTCGCCTATGTCAGTCCCTTGTAGTTTCTTATCATTCTTCTATCTGATTCTGAGACAGACTGATCTCCCCAGGGACTGCCCACCCTGCAGCCTGGATAGGTAATGCATACTGTCAGCCGCTGTCTGTGCACCACTATAACACGTAGTGATGCGCAGTCGGCGCCCGACAATTATAGGTTCAAACATATATCAACGATCCACCGATGATCGTTGTCATCGGCTGATCGTTGTATTTATTACACGGAGCGATAACCGACTATCGATATCACTCCGTGGAATAGGCCCCTTAGAGTTAGCGCTTATTTTCACGCTCTCTAGGTGCTATGGTGCTGTGGCCCATCATCGGAAACTCCTGGCGTCTTGTATCAATATGAGCTGAAAGTTATCAAATCTTTGCGGGATTTTACATCGGGAGTTCCCGATGCCGGTCCATTCCTTGCGTTCCCTACAATGTGTGATCTCCAGAGCGTGAGAATAAGCCCTTAGTTAT